>NC_059130.1:54830798-54915798 GCF_020740605.2 Lemur catta
TCCTGCTACCATGTTCTGCATTTGCTCAGAGCCACTGGATGCTAAGGAATTTGGTCTACAGCTCCTCCAGGAAAGTTTGGCGAGCTGGTACAAGGAGGTGATGAACAAGGCCATAAAACACAGGATGAATGAAAAAGATACATACGCTTCCTGACATTTGTTAATACGTTCTTTAATATACTATATGTAGTGCCTATGTATATGTAACATAGCAAAATAAAGCTGCTAAATTAATTGTTGTGCATTTCTTAATAAATATCCATCATCAGAGAAAACCTAGAAAGGAAGATCAGGAAAGAACCCAGGAAAGACAAAGACTTTAGTGCCCTGAGAATGTATAGGGGCCATAGCAAGGCTGCTAAGGTAAACAAAGGAACCTTCATCAGGAATTTAGTATCCTTAAGTAGTGTTACCTAAGAATGCTGTCATTATATGTTTCTGAAGCACTTTACATGTTACAAAGGACATTTGTAATTCCAGTCTCATTTGATCTTGCCCTGGTTTTAGTCAAGAACACCTACTCAGAAATGTATGCGGTGAGTGTGCAGGTGGAGTATGTGCCCCAACACATGCTGCCTTTGGCCTGTAAGCTGGAGTCCTAAAGAGGAAGGTCATGTCAATGAGCTTGAGGCCAGCATGGTGTATCATTAAACTGAGCACTTAATTTCTGATAAAGAGGGTCACAACTGGGAAAAACTTCAGATTTTACTTGCTACTCTTCTCCATGTCATTAGGCTCCACACTGCCCCCCCTTGAATTTTATAAGCACACGCCTTTTAAAACAATTAAATAATAAAGTGTGCAGGGATTTGATGCAGAATTGCATATTTGTAACTACAATGGCACTGGTTTTCAATTACCCTCTAACAAGGAAAGCAACCCAACCAGGAAAAGAGGCAGATGTGTTTCTCTGCAACATCACAAGCATATGAAATTGTCCCTATCTTACTGAGATACCAGGAGTGATATAACTTGGAAATTTAACCAGAAATATTTTCCATCAGTGAACAAAGCCCATTTTAGAGTGATTTATGCATTTCCAGATCTTTTTCTTTTTCCCAAAGTCACATAATTTCTGATAGAGGGACACACTGGGAAAACTACCCTTGTATTTAAAAAATGAAATTTAAGGTATAAAAATTCTGATAAATTTGATGTTCACTCTTTCCTTGATTTAAATAGAGTGTTCTAAAACTATTACCCCTATAGGGGGCAAATTTTTGTATACATGTTATTTTTGTTTAGAAATTATGAGCTAGTGAAGAGTGAAAATGACCTTGGCAATTATGCTTATTTATTGATAGAAATAATAGCCTTTTTATATCTGGATTCAAATCTCTTCTCTACTAATACACAACTTACATATATTTCAAACAGAGGACTTGGATTGAATGAAAGCAGGAGGCCGGAGCTTCTTACATGCTCCTGGGTTTATGTTTGTACAGAATATTTATGCAATATTCTGACTTGGTCATAATCTATAATTCCTGGCTATTATTCCAGTTGCAGCTATAATTTTTAGATTAATGGTTATAATTTTGGTAAGGAATATGTGAAAAGTTATATGCTTGTGCTTGAAAGGATCATTAAATATTCATTATTACCACTCAAATTAGTTGTCATGCTCTATATAACAGTTACCCGTTATCATTTCACTAGTTTAGATTCAGCAATAAGTGAACAGCAATATATAGCTCATAGCACTAGAGGAATTTTTTGTTGGGGAACAGGGAAAGAAATGATTTTAAAACCCATTTGACATATTTATGTTGACAAATTATTTAAAGAAATTACTGTGTTGTCAATAAACATGTTTGTATATTGGAATAGAATTGTGGCTAGATTTGCTTCTAGCTGTTTAATTACTCTATGATTGTGAAAAGCAGTGCTTCTTCAAATAGTTACGAGGAAAAAATTAAAAATATAAAGGTTGAAATGTCTTTTGAAAACATCTAACCTTGCCATGAAAAAGCACTTTTCATTTTTGTAAGCAGGCATTGAAATCTTGCTTTTTCAGCGAAGCTAGATTGTATAATTTGTTAGTTTTCCCCATCTGGTAACAAATCTATCCTTAAGGAAAAAAAGCCAAAAGTAAAACATGAGATGGATTTTTATAAATGTTGTCAATGAACATGTATAGAGATCATATCTTGTCAACCCATTTTGGAAAGATATGGAGTGAAAATAAATAAATACAAATATATCTTACTGTAAAAACATTACGCTTTTTTCTTCCATACACCTTGGCGTGCCAGTTCAGTTATGTGAAGATATTAGGACAGCCACATATTTTTTTATCACATATATGAATCATTCCATACTCTTCAGTAATTTTAAATTGGTTCTTTTCCCATAGAAAATAATCATAAATTTGATTCTGATCTCATCTAACTTTAGAGCTTTCTATCTTAAAAAGTCAAATTGTAGCTGATGAACAGATTTTGTATTTTTCCACATTGCATCTGGACTCTTCATAACGATGGTTTATTTTATCTTTTCTGCACAGAGGAGAGAAAAAATATATAGGTCCATGAATCAATCTAGATAATGGGGAAGGCTGAATGTAATAAATAATACAGTAACAACCCTAAACTAATGAGCTGTTGCTAAGGTACATTTCATAGGCTCATCCTCTATATAAAAAGTCACTAATAACCCCTTGGTGTAATCAGATGATAAAGCTTTGCCATAAGGCAACACCTGTGCAATTAGAACTGCAGATTCTTTTGCACGTTTCATTAATTTCAGGATTTTGTAAAGACACAATGACTACACTAATAATCTAGTCTACTTGACTCCATGTCTACCGGAAACAAAGTGTCTAATTAGATAAAGGTAATTAATTAGAGATAAATGGAGCTAATCAGGCTCAGTTAACACTAATTCTCTGAATTAAGACATTTTGGGACACCTACCATCCCACTGACTTTGATATTTTGCAATAAGAATAGGTTCTATAGGAGTCAGAAAATACCGGCATTTGAGAATTGAGCAGTCTTTTGATGGCATATTTAGGCGTCTAAAGCTAAAGGAGAGTTTTCTTTCATATTGTGCTATTTCACCACTTTTCTATTGCAGCTTAAAGAATTCACTTTGTAGTTATTCCAATCTGTGCTAGTCTCCATATAAATTTTAATAACCTTTGCTATCATTTTTATTATCTGTCTAGCCCACCAGTGGAAGAAAATCACAAGTTGTTCTCTCTCTTAAATAAAGACTTAACTTGTTACATTAAGGAAATGTCAAGACTCATCAGCCTATATCCTAAAATTCTGATCCTTTAAAGAGAACAAACACCTAAAATTCTGATCCTTTAATTCCGATTCTTTAAAGAGAACAAACCTCTGCTTTGCTGTGTTGGACTGAAAATTCAGTGGTGCTGGGGAAAGAGCATGAGCTTTGAAGTCAAAAGACCTGAATTCAAATTTCTGTTCTATTTTTTACTAACTGAGTGGTCTTAGAAAGTAGCTTCACCTCTCCAAGTTACCTTGATCGTAAACTGGAAATAATACTGATTCATGTAATACTGATACTAACTTTACAGGGTTGCTGTGAATGTTGAGTAACTGTATTTAAAAGTTGGTTACTATTACCTGTTAGGCTGGGATTAAACACATAACCTAACACCATATCTTGACTGACTATAGATTAAGTCTCAAAAATGGTACATTTTCATCTCAACTCCATGATAATCTGTGAGCTACATTTAAATGTATAGAAAGGGAGAGACTGAGAAATTTCTCCTAGTCAATCAGAAAAAAAAGTCCCCAAAATTCTTTGCTTGGAGAATGTGAATTTATCTGCCTTGGTGTTCTACATTGAAATCGTTACCCCTCTTGGCAAATTGTTCTCCATCTACAAGGAATGGACAAATCCCCAGAACTGAACTCTGGGATATAGATTAATCTGGAGTGGATATCTGAATCTTTCTTCTACAATGTTTCTGGGATATGCCCCTTCTTTCTAGTCTTTGTTCTAACTTATCTGGACCACTCTTAGATTGCTGTAATAGTCTCCTAACTAGTATCCCTTGTTTCATTTCCTTTTCCTATAATTCAGTGTCACCATATTAATCTTCTTCATAGAACACTTTGCTTATTCTCTCATCAAGATCATAAGAAGATTGATTCCTTGTTAAACTAAGATACTATCATGCAAACAGTCAAAGCAGCCATATCTGGTCCCATATTATTCATCCAGACTTATCTCTTATTGTCCTCCCTGCCAATGGAGCCTTTTATTCCAGCCTAGCCAGCTTTACTGGTCTTCACCACACTCATCTCTCCTTTTATGCTCTCGTCCAAGCCTAGAAACTTCTCTCTTCTTCTTTCAAGATCTATTTCAAATCCTGCCTTTCCCCCGATGCCTCCCTTGACAACTCTGACCTACCAAGAGCACTCACATTTGCGAAGACCCACAGCAGCTCTCTGTGGCACCGTACTTGTTAGCTTTGGCTCCAGCAGTGTGTGGGTCAGTGATCCCTCTTCCCTGTCTTTCCAATGCTGATGCGATGTCTGAGGTCAGGAACCATTCTATTCTCCTTGTATGCTTTGCCTTGCTCACCATTCTCTTCCCATAAACCCCAACTTTCACGGAGTGTGGCCCTCCAGGGGACACAACAAAACAACACACATGTAACTTATTTGTGAGCTGTGGCCTGGCCTGGTCCTCGGGCAGTAGTGTCTACATGACTTTTGTAGTTACTCAGGGACTTTTTGCCAACTTTGGGCTGGGTTGAGCCCTGGGCTGAGTCTTCATGTTGGGAGACAAGATTATCTTGATGAGATGCCTCCTGTATGTCCCTGAGGCTTTGTATCTGGCTTGTGTAGTATTAGCCTTTTATAACATGTAATGAGGGAATGCATGTTATAAGGAAGTGATCCTTAGTATTTCATGACAGAGTGTTTAGCAAGCAATGATATTGCTTTTCCAGCAAACATTTCAGAAAGGGCTGGGCAAGCAAGGGCTGATTAGCACTCATGAGGGACTGGGATAGTTAATGTTATGTCAGCTTGACTGGGGTATGGGATGCCCAGATTAAACATCATTTCTAGGTGTGCCTGTGAGGGTGTTTCTGGATGAGATTAGCATTTGTATCAGTGGACTGAGAAAAGCAGATTGCCTGCCTCAGTGTAGGTGGGCATCATCCAATCCATTGAAACCCTGAATAGAACAAAAAGGCAAAGGAAGGGAGAATTCACTCTGTCTGATTGCCTGAGAGGAGCTATCAGTTTTCTCCTGCTGTTGACTGAGACTTACACCATCAGCCTTCTGGTTCCCAGAACTACACCAGTGGCTTTCCTCGGTCTCTAGCTTGCAGCCAGCAGATCATGGGATTTAGCCTCCGTAATTGTATGAGCCAGTTCCTTATAATAAATCTCATATAGGGTGTACATATGTATATACACACACACACAAATATGAAATATATACATACATATATATCCTATACAACTATATCCTATTCTGTTTCTTTGGAGAACCTTGACAAATACAGAGATCTTTAATGCAGCTTTTTCATGAATGCTCAGTGCAGGGGGTTTTCCAGGGACAGTCCACACCAGAAAAATTGACACTTGTAGATTAGATGTTCAGGTTGACTAATTGTGGTCATTGCAAAAATGTCCACAATTTTTTCTTTCTTGTATCTGTGTCCTTTGCTATACCCTACCAACACTCACCCTGATCTTGGCCATGTGATTTGCTTTGGCTATTGAGACAGTAGCACACATGTCATGGCAGAGACTTGAAAAATGCTTGAGTATCATCAGGGCTTGCTCTCTGGCTGCTATTATTTTTTATTTTTATTTTTCAAAAGCCAGCTCAGATTCAATCTTGTGCTACTCTTGAAACCCCGAACCACCTGTGAATGAGCCTAGGCTAGTTTGCTAGATTATGATAGACATGTGGCCCAGTATCTCCCTTTCCCTCGGCAACAGTCAGCCAACCCCAAAAGTAAAGCTACCCAGCTGACCAGCAGCTGATCACAGAAACACCTGTGAGTGCAGTTGAATTGAACCTAATAGTTACTGAATTAAACCTTAAGTTTTTGGGTCATGTGATACACAGCAGTAGATAACTGATAACACTGGCATAGGCTATTTCACTGCTTAAACTTAGTAGACATCCAGAGAACATAAAATATTTGGTCTCTGATCTTGGAAGATACAGCAGGAGAATGATGGTAGCTTCAAAAGAAAACAAAGAAGCCTTCTCAGTCTTGAGAAATAAGAAAATGGGTTCAGTTTTCATCCTTTTCGGTTAGTACAGATCAAAGTTTGAGTCAAGACTTCTAGACAGGCATCAGGATAGAGCTGAAGATTTGTATGTAAGGGAGAGCTGAAGTTGTGGGATAAAATGAGAATGCAGAGAAAGAAAGAAGACAGGATCATCTAGCAGGAGCTCAGACCAAGAACTGCAAGAAGGATTGAGTGGTCAGCAGAGCCAATTGCTAGGAAGGGTAAACATGACAATAATAACACCTAATAATTTAAGTGCAATTTATAGTTTATGAGGCCCATTTATATATATCTCACTTTAATCCAGTGGGATAGAGAGGGTCAGGACCATTATTATGCCCATTTTGTAGATGACAAAACAGGAACAGAGCCATTTAGGACTTCACAAATATTACTTATCTAGTCGGATGGCAAATTCCAAATGTCTTAAAATCCATGCCATTTTCACCTACAACAGACCACTAGGACTGTAGCCGAATCTGGCAATAGGAAAGTTATCAGAAATCTTTAAAGAAGCAGTTTCAGGAGAGCTGGGGGTGGAGAGGACTGTAGTTGGGCAGAAGTAAGATTGCATGGAGATAATATAAAAGGATATGGGAGGTAAGGAACACTGCTGCATGGAAGGACAATGACCCGATAGGGACTTAAGAGGATGTCAGGTTGGAAAGGAGAGGAGGGGTAATAAGCAAAGTCATAGATGGAATGGAAGGAGTCAGTGGAGAGGGAGACAAGGAACATGAAAGCAAGAGAGAAAATAAACAAAAGAGAAAATAAAAAGAGAATAAAAATAAATAAAAGAAAAAGAAATGTTTTAAGAAAGCAATTCCTAAAGGAGTTAGTTAGTTATATTCAGCCAGTATCTACAGTATAAGTGAAAAAAGGGCTTGGCCTTGGGAGGGGCTGAGAGACTGGTGGTGAGGAAGAAAGGAGGGAAATGACAGGGAGATTTTGAGAAGAGGGAAGGTGAATCAGTTCACACCAGAATCTTCAAATCCTGAGATCGTTTTTACTCCAAGAACAGTTTGCCCTCTCAGGAAACGCTTGGCCTGGATCTGCCTCTCTAATGAGACAACTGAAAGATTTCTGGAATTGCTTTCGTAAAGCATATCATTGTTACCAGGCAGAAAGATTTGATTCTGTGTTGGAAAAAAAATGTCTTGGGATAAGGACCCTGCATGACTACTATGTGTGCATGCATGCTGGGCAAGAGAAAGGAGTTCTGGGACCTGGGAGATTGGGCTCCGGGAGTGAGGGCACCAAAATCAGAACTGGTTATCCACTGCTTTGCCTGGAATCCAGGGTTGTCCTGAGGAGTGGTGCAGATACCCTCTTATGTGAAGGAGATCTGAATTAAAAGCTTCCTTTTTACTGAGTTCCTGGAAATTTACCATCAGAATGTCCTTCCTTCTAGTGACTCAAGTTTCCTGATTACTGCTTCAAGGCAGATGCTTCTGGGAGGAGTAACCTACTAAACCTTAGGTTACACTTACTTGAGAGCAAGTTTTGATACATGATGAGGATGATGACAGATGGAGAAGAACTTGTCTCTGGACGCAAATGAATATAGAAAGAGAACAGAAATCTCCCAAGCCTACTACACTGTTCACATGCTACTGCTCATGTAAGAAGTTCTGTGGATGCTCCTAAATCTCTCTCACCTTAATCCCCATCACTATCATGACTCGACTACTCTCTCAAGGTGCCTCTGCAAGGGGCCTGGTACATCATCAGTGCTCAAAAACACTGAGCACTGATGACGGCTGGGTGTGGTGGCCTGCACCTATAGTCCCAGCTACTCCAGAGGCTGAGGCAGGAGGATTTCTTGAGTCTGGGTGATCTGGGCTGTTGTGCGCTATGCTTTCAGGATATCTACCCTAAATTTAGCATCAATATGGTGAGCTCCTGGAAGCAGGGGACCACCCGGTTGTGTAAGGAGGGGTGACCCAGTCCAGGTTGAGACCGAGCATGTCAAAACTCCCGTGCTGATCAGTAGTGAGATTGCACCTGTGAGTAGCCACTGCAGTGCAGCCTGGACAACATAGCGAGACCTTGTCTCTAACAGAAAAAGGATGAATGAATGAATAGCTTCTCAACTGGTCTCTGTTTCCAAGTTTGGCCTCCTGCAACCCATTCCTTCTAACGATCTTTTTAAAGCCCAGTTTTGATCTATTTAGAGTCCTTTGTGGTTCTTTGTTATTTATAGGATCAAATCCGAACAACATTGCTTGGAATACAAGGTCCTTCATGATGCAACCTCTGCAGACTCGCCCCTTCCCAATTTGTCATGCCACACAGAACACTAAGTGTGCGGGTACATATTGGCACCTTCCTGCTAGACTCACTCCAACCATGCTGAACTGCTTCTAGGTCCATGAACACCTGAGATGTTTTAAACTGTCTGAGTTGTTTCTTCCTGAAACACTCCCTGCCTCATCCTATGTCCACCTGGTAAACATCTGTGTCTTTATGAGGTCAGTCTAAATGACTCCTCCTCAGTGAAGCCTTCCATGAGCTCCTGAATCAAGGTACCAGTCTCTCCTACGTGCCTCCCCTGTATCTAGCTCTGTTCTAGCAGCTGGCACAAATGAATGGCATATTATCTGTGGCTAAGACTAGGTGAGCATGTCCTTGGAAAGCAGGACTATTTATGGCTTGTTTTTCATTATATCTTCATACTGGGCATCTATTATGCTCTTAATAAACATTTAATTGAGAATTTAGGCTGAGACCGCTTAAAGCCAAATTCCCTTCCTTCTTTCTTTTCCCAAGAATTGTCCTGGATATAGCATTACCTCAGTTACTTTCTTCGTAAAGCAAGAGCATAATTATAACTATGAATCATTTTTGCATTGCTTAGCTAAGCATTTGGTCCCAGAGTAAAACCCTGCAAAGGGCCATCCACTTCTGCTCTCTGTCCGAAGCCCCATGTCCAGTGCCTGAGAGGAGGCAGCAGGCACCTCCATTCTCCCCTCCTTGGGGACTTTTGGGCAGGAGCCTGCCTCTTTGTCTCTCATGAGTGTGATCTGTTATTTATTTGCATCTGGCTTTGCAGAGGCAGGTGCGTGAGGCCCACTGGGAGATGGGCAGTGGCTGTGAGGATCATGATATCATTTCTGCTTCCCGTTGTCCTGGAAGCTTCTGTTTGCCCTCTGCCAGAGATATTTCCGGGTGGGCTTCCTTGTGATGTAAGTTCAGCCTGTTATCTGTTCTATAATACAGTGAGTTTATAGACAGAACTATTTTCTAAAGTTGTCCAGCAAGATGTTCCCAGAATGGAACCTCTATATTTGAAGAGGGCAGCAAGTTTTCCATTCTCCTCCAGGATCCATGAGAAGCTAGTAGGCTGGCTTCAGTGTGACGTACGTGCTCCAGTGCCTCTTTAGGAAGGAGTCCTCACTCTCCCCTTTATTCATGGAGACAGAGTCAGCTTTTCAAATCGGAAATTAAGGAGAAACAAATTGCACTGGGGTAGATAAGTACTGGCAGCCACTGCCTTCAGCCTTGGAAGATCACATTCTGAATTCTCTTCTACCGGCCAGTTTAAATCTTCGTGTATCTGAGAGTGAAGGTACCAAAGGGAGCAGATTCCTTGCTACCTAATCAAACCCTGTGCCAGGAGCCAAAGCCACCGTTTCCTGGATGATTTCCACAGAACCCAGTTCTTTCATCCTGGTCTAGTACGGACTTGTGCTTCAATGAGCAGCAAGTGCCTTTCCCTTGGTGTAGACTGACATTATCAAGGGCCAAATTTTAAAGGCCAGATAATGCCTAAATCTTGAAACCTGCTGAGGCAACTGAGTCAAGGCCCCAAACATGGGAATAGGGCACAAACAACCTTTTGGTTTGGGATTTACAATTTTTTTGGTCATGTACTGTCAATTATTATAGAGGATTTGTGACTCAGTTATATTCTCTTATTAAGTGAATGTGCCTATTGCACTGTTGGTTATTTAACAAACCACAGACATCTGGCAGCACCAAGGGTTTATTTGAAATATTCCTTCACAGGAAAAATACACTCTCTAGCACACTGAAAGGGTTTGCATAAGTATTCTTATAGGCTGGCTTAAGCAAGGGAAAGCATTGTTCTGAGAGGAATTTAACTGCATTGCAGTTTCCAAATATTTAATACTTTAAAGAGGAAGTTCTAAAATTTAATAGTTGATTTTATTATTACTCTTTGGATGTAATTAACTAGGGATGCACTTTAAACTGCTTCATTCTGGCTATTGAAATGGATTTTATGGTTTACACTGGGGAAAAAAATTCTGTCAGACCATGGGCCTCTCCCTTGGTGCACATTATTAGAGTCTTTTTAGAGACAAGCAAGCAATTTTGCTGTCACTGGTCTTGTTCAAATAGAGTATGTTTATCTATGCAATACTCTTGGGAAAGGGTGTCAAAAAAGGATCACCAGTTAGCAGCTGACATAGCTCCTGCATACACGTTGAAAAAGCTCCTCAAATAGCAAATGAACACATATATTTTATTTTTTATGTGGCTGATAAAATGTTATGTCATTAAGTCAAAAGAACATATTTGTCCTATCTAAGTTGACTTTAGAACTAGCTCTCACTTCTAATACAAATGAGGGCCTTGCGGCTCCATGGAGGATGCTCTGCAGAAACCAAACAGCCGTTCAGGACTTGAGGGAGAGCAGGGCTTTAAACATTGAACACCAGTTCTTTAATGGGCTGTTGGCATATCCCTGATCAGTTCTCAGATATTTAAATACCGCTGGGCTAAAGAGAAAACCAGGCCTTTCTGGAAGTTTAGTTTAACTTGTATATTGTTTTATTTCAAATAACTGAACTCTCATCTAACTGCTCTATCAAATCAAGGCATCCATTCATTCATTTATTCAACAAATAAATATTAAACAACGAACAGCAAGTATGTAGCAGGCATTATTCTGGGTTCTTGCAAAAGGTACACAAAACAAATTGGACGCCTGCCCTCAAGGAACTTACCATCTGGTGAGGATATTAAACAAACAAGGAAAAGCTAATCACAAACTAGAAATGCTATGGAGAAAGACATTGTGTGTCGAAGTCAGAGAGAACTGAGGACTCAGTTTTCTCATCTCTAAAATGTAAATGATGGTACATACTTTAGAGTTTGAAGAGTGAATGAAATAAGAGAATGTAGAAAAATTTGTTAATGCAGTACTCAGTTTGAGGTAAGAGATCAATCATATAATTGGATCCAGGGGAAGGATCCACAGTATATTTGTTGGTGACTTTAAAATTGGGTAAAGGTATCCCGGCACTGAAGTTCAGCCTTGACATTTTGAGGTGTTGCCACAGAGAACAGGCACTAATCATTCTTGCTATTTACTTAGAAGAGTAAGCATGACGGTTCACCAATTCATTTTTCCTAAAGCACGAAGTATTAATTTGTCACAATCATTTTCATTTTCTTAAAAGGACAATGTATTTTGTTCATATTCAAATATAATATAGAAAAATATAAAGTATATTAAAACAACAAACTAAAACTCACCATTTGTCCTTCCAGATGTATATATGGAATCATAATGTGCATACAGTCATCCTCGCTATCCTCAGGGGATTGGTTCCAGGATGCCCCCTCGGACATCAAAATCTGAGGATGCTCAAGTCCCTTATATAAAATGGCATGGGTGCTCACTTCAGCAGCACATATACTAAAATTGGAACGATACAGAGAAGATTAGCATGGCCCCTGCGCAAGGATGACATGCAAATTTGTGAAGCGTTCCACATTTAAAAAAAAATAATAATAAAATAAAATGGCAAGGGATTTGATTATAACTGATATACACCCTCCCATATCTATTTTAAATCATCTCTAGATTACTTATAATACCTAATACAATGTAGATTGTATGTAAACTCTGACAATAGTTGTTATACTTTATTTTTAATTTTACTGTATTTTTGTTATATTGTATTTTTTATTTGTATTATTTTGTATCTTTATCTTTTTGCATATTTTCGATCTCTAGTTGGTTGAATCTGAGGATGCAGAACCTGCGGATACAGAGGGCCAAATGCCCTGACCTGGTGTTTTGCTTACAAGTTCTTCCAGCTCCTTTGAATTTGGGGGACTTTCAAGGAACCTCTCACAGTGGAAACTCACTCTCTCACTCCAGCTTTATTGGACATTTAGGTTCTTTTATAAAGCTCCTAATTCTCAGGGTTCAATTTCACCTTCTGAGACCTGGAGAGATCCCTGACTTGGGATATCCTACTCACTAGATGTGATGGTTATTTTTATGTGTCAACTTGACTGGGCTGACAGATGCCCAGATAGTTGGCAAAACATTTCTGGATGTATCTGTGAGAACGTTTCTGGAAGAGATTAGCACTTGAATGCGTAGCCTGAGTAAAGAAGATCACTCTCACTAATGTGGGTGGGCATCATCCACTCCCCTGAGGGCCCAAATCGAACGAAAAAGCAGAGAAAAGGCAAATTCCACCCATCTCTCTGAGCTGGAATGTCTTGTGCCCTCAGACATTGGCACTCTTGAGTCTAGGGCTTTCAGACTCAGACTGGGACTTACATCGTTGGCTCCCTGGTGCTCAGACCTTCGGGCTTGGACTTCAGGCTTCAGACTGAATGACTGAATTACGTCACCAGCTTTCCTGGGTCTCAGCTTTCAGAGAGCATATACATAGTATTTTTCTATTGGTTCTGTTTCTCTGGAGAACACTGACTAATACACTAGAATTTTGTTAACCATTTGCTATATTTCCAGATTTAATTTAATTTAATCCTCAAATAGCCCTGTGAGGTGGGTATTACCATTTGCATTTTTTAAAGATGAAGAAACAGAAGCTCAAGGAGGTTAAGTAGTTTGCCCAGGGTTAAAAAGCTAAAAAGTAGCCTAGACAGAATCTGTACTTATTTCAAGTATTTTATTAACCCATTAATTGAGGGCCTGCTATGTTTCAGACCTGTGCCAGGCTAGGTGATGATCCTCCATGGAAGAAGACAGATGTGGGGGAAACAGTGAAATAAGTAATCAGAAGTGTGACACTGCTGTGAAGGAGGGACACACAGCACAAGGGGAGCATGTGACAGGGCCCTGTAACTGGAGGCTCCCATGAGGAACACCACAGGCTCCACAGCATGAGGTAAGTGCAAGGGCATTGTGGGGGACACGGTCAGTGTCTGGGAGACAGGGTGTCCTAGGCACATGGAACAGCTTGTACAAAAGACCCGAGGCAGAAAAGGACATGTGTGTCTTCACCAAAAGAACTGCAAAAAGGTAACTGTGTGTGAAGTTCAGACACCAAAGGGGAATCACACAAGGTGATGATGAAGAAGGAAGGGGCCACATCACACAGGGCCTAGAAGGCTTTGTTAGGGTACAGACTTAACCTACTCCCAACAAGAAGTCATTAAAGGACTTTAAGCTGGGAAGTGATTTAATCATATTTAAATTTTTCAAAAGATCATGCTGACTGTGGAGAACAGAGTGGGGAGGGGGACATCTAAGGAAGCAAGAGGACTAATTAGAAGGCAACTGCAATAGTCCAGGCAGGAAACAATGGTAGTTTGGACGAGGGTGGTGGTGGAGGAGATAGAAGTGAATGGATGTCAGAGATATTTAGCAGGTGGACCTATTGCTTGAGTCAATTGGAATGCTTCAATTGCAGGTAGTAGGAACTGACTTAAAAGTAGGGGGGATTTATTAGCTTATGTAACTGCAATATGTGGAGATAAGGCTGGGTGCAGGCAAAGTTCAGTGAAGTTTCTAGAGGAGTGGTTTCTATTTACCTTCTGCCATATACGTTTTATTTTAAAAGGATTTCCCCCATGCTCACAAGGTGGCCACCGGCAGCTCCAAGGTTACATGCTTCATCTTTTACGTCCTGTTTGAAAGAGAGTATCTTCAGTCCCAGCATTCCTAGCACAAGTCTCAAGTCTCACTCTGGTAGAACCAACTTAAGTCTCATCCCCATTTCTGAACAAGTCATTGAGACTAGAAAGATGGAATGTTCTGACTGACTTAGCCTAAGTCATGAGCTTTGCTTTTCTGAAACCACATGGTTCCCCAGGTGGAGAAGGCCAAACGGAGGAATGCATGCTAGGAAGCAGTAAAGGTGTTCTCTCTTAATGGATTGGATGTCAGGGTTAAGGGAATAGAGAGTAAAGGATGACCCTCCTCTGGTGGTATTGCTCATTGAAGACGGAAGCAAGAGAAGTAGGTTTATGAAGGAAGATGATGAGATCAGTTGTGTTTGCAGGGCCTGAGAAATATCCAAGGGGAGATGTCAACTAGGCAGTTGGATGGGCTAGCTGGAAGCTCAAAACAGAGGTCCTGGCTGAAGAGAGAGATCTCTGTGTTGTTGACTTACTTGATCTCAAAGCTTGCAGTCTTAATCAGAAGGCATATTTTACATGTTTCCTTTAAGGACTGGCCAGCAAGAAGATGAGATTGCCTTCATGATAGTGGGGTTTGATACTGCTATGAAGAAAATTCCAGCGTAATGGCTTCAAATGGATTGAAGTCTGGCTCCATGGCAACTCTTAGTGGCTATGGAACATTTAATCACATAGTGGTTATATATTTCACTTATATGTTCTTTTAGTGCTCACAACTGTTACTTTCCCCATTTTATAGATGAGAAAACTGAAGCACAGAAAGGGTACATCTACGGTCATAGTGCTAGAGAAGAACAGCACTGGGATTTGAACCAAGAAAGTCTGACTCCAGACTACATTCTTAATCTCTAAACATACTGTTCTGCTCAGGAGGGAAATGGTTAAGATGGTCACTCAGTCAATCAGTTGCTTTTAAAGACAAAGCCAAATGGTTGCTCTGACTAATTCTTAGTTCCTGCTGGGATGCTGGTCTTTGCATCTGAATTACCTTCTCTTGCCCCATTCTTGCCAAATCTTCACACTTCATAACTATTTTTGACAGCATGACAGAACTGGGCAGGGTGAAGTGAGGATGTATGGTCCTCTGACTTTTTCCTTAGCAAATAGAAATGATAGTTCTTTTTGTATAGTTCTTTTTGTCATTTTGTATTATCTGTGCCTCTTCGTTCCCATTAGTATGGATAATTAAGAGCTCAGGATAAACTTTCTTTTTCATTAAATTACTTTTTTTCCTCCCATTGAAGGATAATATCCCTAGCTTTTTTTCCTCTCAATGAATGATATAAACAAGCAAGAGGAAAAAAAAACCCATGCCAAGCAAACCTCTGAATTCCCCACATTATTTAGTGAGAGGATTTCTTTTTTCCTGATTCAGACGTTGATCATAATGGTGAAAATAATCCTTGGTACTTTCTCTAAGCTTGCTCATTATCATTCAATATGTTCAACAGAATTATTAAATTTAAAATAATATGGTACACCTGGTTGAGATGATGTGAGAGATTTGGCTTCCTGTCTCTTCGTTAAGGATGAATTCAGCCCAAGGGTGTACTATGAACTTGGCAAATAGCATTATAATAGTGCGAGAATATTGCCTATTGGGTAGCAGGAGTTGATGATTAAATTTACGTGTGTACTGTCCACATAAAACAAATAATGCACTTTTTTTTTAAACTTTTACTGTGAACATTCATCACTGGTGCTGAAGATGCACAGTTGCTAATTATTGTGTTTTTAACTTGTAATATACTGTAAATTTTGTATAATACTACTGTGACCTTATACAGAATAGAAAAGATGACAGGAGGCCTATAATTATTGTATGGGGAAGAAATGCGTATAATTATCTACTATTTTTAGGAATAGCGTGCATGGCCTCCTAATTTACATAAGCTTTAGACATTCACACATTTTCTGTCTTTGCTTGTGGATGATAAATTTTGTTCAAATGAAATCAGAAAACATACTGTTAGATGAGGAGTTAGCCAACTGGGAGCTTGATTACAATGAGCAACACAAGCTTCGGTGCCAACTAAAAAAGGGAGCATTTATTTGGATGGGATTTGTTTAAGGCAAGATTCAAAACATTAAAAAAAAAAACAAAGAACACCACCATATTACTATATTGGGGCCTGATAAGGTGTGATTATTTTTTAGAGAATTGGTTAAATTATCTTGTGGAAAAGCATTAACCTAACAAAGAGAAAATCTCTAGGATATTTATCACATGGAGGGTGATTATGACAGCATGTTCTTATTAGAGATGAATATTTTGTGCTCATTAAGGTTACCCCCTTAAGTGCTCAAGGATGAAAAGCGCTTTGCAGTGAAGCACTACAGTTCTATTGTCCTGTGAGCAGTTGCTGTTATCTGGGGGGCTTCTGTCCAAACCGAGGAGCCTCTCTAGAAGACCCTGCCCTGGCAAGGCCTGTCTCAGAGCCATCGGACAACGTAAGAGACTGGGAGGTTTTCAAGTCAAACACTCCAAGGATACATTTACAAGAGTCGAGAGTGATAACAAGAACCCTCTGGTTTCCTACTGTGGGATAGCAGGTGGGAAGGACAAGAGTGGACTTGGTTCCTGAGGATCCACAGGCGAGCCCCACTTGAGATGCTAAGCTCAAACTGTAGGCAAACCCAAACTCAAGCTCTCTACTTTATAAAGGGATTTTTCACTGTAAAAATAATCAAAAGTGACTTCTATACAAGTAGCATGTTTTCCTGAAGCACATAATATATGACTGTTTTTGTTTGTTTTGCTTGATTTTTAGAAAATGACTATGACTTTTGTTAGCTTACTGGAAATTACAAATATGCAATTATAATTTAAAGGTTGCATACAACTATTAAAAAATATCCTAAGAAGGATATAGCTTTCCCCAAACCCCTCTTCCCCTCCCCCACGTTTTAAAATCTAAGGTATGGAAGAAAAGCAATTTAAAAGTTTTCGCTGGTTGATTGGTTGGTTAGGGTTTCAAATGTCTCATAATTCTAAATGGTCAGGAGTCGGCAGGATATTTAGATATGCACTATGTACAAGGCCTCAGCACACATATACACCTTACATTTGGTTTGTATGAATCAGGATTCAGAGAAGGTCCACCTATTGCATTGGGTGGTACATCTCTTCATCTATAAGCTCCTCTTCCCAGTATTTTTCCCCCATTATAATTTATTTGTTATAGAAACCCATTCATTTGTCCAGTAGAGTTTCCTACATGCGGGATGTTACTAATTGCATCTTGTGGTATCATTTAACATATTTCTCTGTCTCCTGTATTTCCTGGGGGCCAGTAGTTAGATCTAAAATCTTGATTAAGTTCAGTTTTGGATTTTTTGGCAAGACTGCTTCCTAGGTGGCATTGTGTTCTTCTATCAGGAGGCACATAATGTCTGTCTCTCTTTTTGTGTATCTTTTTTTTTTGTGTGTGATGTTAGCAAGAGTTGACTATCATAGCTTAAATCTATTATTTTATCAAGAATTGCAAATTGGGCCGGGCGAGGTGGCTCCTGCCTGGAATCCTAGCACTCAAGGAGGCCAAGGCAGGAGGATCGCTTGAGCTCAGGAGTTCAACACCAGTCTCAGCAAGAGTGAGACTCCATCTTTACTAAAAATAGAAAATAGAAATTAGCCAAGCAACTAAAATAGAAAAACTAGCCGGGCATGGTGGCACATGCTTTGAAGGCCCACCTACTCAGGAGGCTGAGGCAGGAGGATTGCTTGAACCCAGGAGTTTGAGGTTGCAGTGAGCTATGGTGATGCCATGATACTCTAGCCAGGGCAACAGAGGGAGACTCTGTTTCCAAAAAAAAAAAAAAGAAATTGCAAAATGGTGATAATTCTATCATCTCATTCCCATTTTTTTAGCTAGACTATTTTGATGAAGAAACTTTCCTTCATCAACTATTTGGGTACCTAGTGTACAGCTGGTTTGACCAAAACTCCATTTACAAGCTACTTCTCTTTTTGTGGTAAAATACTTTGGATTTTGTAGATATAGAAATCTTCATGGGTTTTCAGTGAGATACTGGAGTGTAGAGATCAGCTTAGTGAATGGGTCCCTTCCACATACTCAGACAACGATATATTTCCCTGGTGGGGAAATAAATCTCAACCCCCTTCAAACGTTACTTACCATCATCTGAAAATCATAGAAATGGCAGTGACTGCTCTTCTGACCTGTATTAGAGTTGCCTTTAAGCCTGCCCATGTGCCTTCTATCAGATGTAAGCAACTCAAGGGCAAGCGCTTTATGTCTGATTCATTATTTATTTGATATTTCACATCCAACACAGTGCTTGATGCATGGTAATAGTTCAGAAAATATATGTTGTCTGTAATTTTGGGTAGCTGAATGATGAAGGCTTAGGGAAAACATCATGCTTTCAGAGTGATCATTGGCTGTGTCATCTGGTAGAAAGTACATTAGTCTGAGACTTGTTGGACTCGGGCTCAAACCAACATCTTCTACTTTTTGTTCTTGGTCAAAATGCCCCAATTTATGGTCTGTAAAATAGCATCTGCCCGAGCACTCTCGCAAGGTTATTGTTAGGATCCCACAATCCAGTAGGGACTTGTGGTTAAGGGCAAGGACTTGGCAGCCACACAGAAAGCCATGTGATGGGTGCCCACTGTTTACACTCTCTGAACCTGTTAAGTCATCTGTAAAATGAGAACAACAATATCTGCCTCTCAGGGTTGTGGTTAAAAGTTAAGTATATTAAATAAACCTTCAAGAAAAGATTTGTGTTATTTTGATGTGAAAATGCTTTGGTAAATTAGAAATGCTATGTAAGTTTATTATTAGTAAAAGCAGCATTTTTATGGACTGTATATTCTTGGTCTTTGGAACTGTCTTCTGCTTGGAGTGCTTTGGAAATGCTTAAAAAGATGGACTTGTTGGTTTAGTATTCACCAACCGAGGATTGCCACTGTCAGGACAGTCTGGTTTGACTTGCTTTCCCTGGCCCTGGCACCAGCTGAGCGCTGGCTGGGGGAAAGGCCCTGGATGAAAGATGTCCTGGCAGCAGAAACATTAACACCCACTCTTGAGCCAGGAGGTAGGTGTTAATGTCTCTAGCTGGATTTCTAGCAGCGGAGACATTTAACACCTTCCTAGGATCCAGGAGTCAGGCACCCTCTCTTTAAACCTAATTTGGCAGGTGAAAGGGAGAAAGAATATTTGCAGTTGAGTAGTTGAGAAAGTACATAAAGCCCTGTGCCACAAAAACAGTTCCTGGAGGCTGAATACTGCATGAAGAAAGGGCCTTCTTTAGTTCAGTTGTCTGGAAAGTGACTCTAGGGGCACTTTTCTTAACAGACCTCACTCATTATGTGCCAGTAGGGCATGCTAGGACAGTAGTGGCTCTAGGGTGGGGTAAAGATGTACAAGGTTCAGGATGGGTTGGAAATCCACGTCTGAATGCAGCCTGAAACACGAAACTGTGATTGGACGGTTGCCTGAGTGGTTCTGTTCCCAGGAGGATCAGGAGTTCCGTTTGGAGGTATGGGTGTAAATGGGGGCACTCAGAAGAACCAGTCCCTTAGGAGAAAGAACAGGGAGTAAAGTGCCTCACCCAAATTGCCCCTTGAAGCTGAGCCCAACCAGCTTGAGATCAGTTTTGAGGATGCTACGGGCATCTTAGCTACTAAGATCATGGTGGCAGTCAGGCCACTCCAAGAATGAAGAAACACTCCTCTTTTGTCAGAGTTTGACTGACAGCAATGGTGAATTGTGACTCAGACTGAGCTTGAATTGTGCTTGTTTACTCTACAAAGCTGAGTCCCATTTGCACAACAAGCAAAGAGACAAGGTAAACAACTTCTGTTTAGACTTTCCAAGGTCTGTTTCTCTGGATGACATCTCAAGAACTCTGTAACACCGCCTCACCTGGGAGTGAACCCAAACACTGGGAATCCTTTCAACATCCAAAAAGGGTCACTTCTTTGAAATGTGATGGCTCCCTAGGACGACTTTTTCATTTAAATTACATGGATATCATAGAAGCCCAGGCCAGGAGGTGAAGCAGAGCAAACTCACACTTTTTGACTACAAAAGCAAATGCATATTTTTGATGAGCCTGCACTGGCTGGCTGCCTTTGCAGGCTTAGAATGATGTTTTCTTCCCCTTTTTGCCTACAAGGAATGTTGTAAGCAGGCATAAACAAATACCTTCATTATTTTTCCTAGTCTCACTGCACTAAATCATTCTACACGGGAAATTTGCTATTTTGTTTGTCTGGCAGTTACTTAAGCTAATAGGCCAAGAGAGTCTTCCTTGGGGTTGCATCTTGGGATTCTTCTAGTGCAAGAGATAGAACACCCATTAGACTGAACACTGTAAAAACGGAAGCCATGAGATTGGGTAAAAACCTCTCCATTGCTCTGACCTCTGCCCGCTTGTAGCCCAGGTTCGTTACAATTATAAGAATAATCACCTCTCCACTGGGGCTGTGGCCAAGTGTGTCACAGAGCCCTGGATAAATGTCTTCCCTGGAAACAAGGTTATTGGGGAGTCTTTTCTCCAAGACTTTTTTATAGAATGAACATCCCTGATATAGAAGAAATGGTAAGCAACAGCAAGTTTTCCAAATGAAAACCCTGGTTTGGATGATTATTAAATACCCTGTTTTGTGCCATGCTGAGAACAGTCATTGAACACTCTGTCTCATCCTTTTCATGAAACACCCAGAGATTAGGCTAGAGGTCCAGATGGAGTGGACATTTAGCCATCTGTCCCTAAGCCACCAATGTTCCTGGTCTCCTTGCTTCCATCAATGACACCACAGTTATCCTAATTGCCCAGGCCTATGGACACCTATTCCTGAAGATTCATCCTTTGTTTTTCCTCCCAAATGTGGCTATGCCTTTTCACTTTTGGTCATAGTATTGTATTTCAGACTGTTTCCAGATGTGGATTTCCAACTTGTCCTGAACAGCACCCCTTGATTCTGAGCTCAGCCATGTGGCTTGCTTTGGCTAATAAGATGATATCAGATGTGATACAAATCAAAGCTTAAAGAAACACCTGCACATTTCTGTTTGCACTCTTGTTCTCTCCCGTGGCCATCAAGGAAAACATGTCCAGGCAAGCCTATGGGAGGAAGAAAGACCTATTGATCAGCTCCAAGTCATCCCAGTTGTCCCAGTCTTGGCCATCTAGGATCAGCTGACAACCAGCCAACCTCCAGACTTGTGAGACCAGGCAAGACAGCAGAGCTGCCTTAGCTGCCTAGGCTCCAAAATCCATTACATAATAACTTTTAATCATATTATCTTCCTGTTAAAATCTAACCCACCATCCAGTTAACCAACCTATTTACTCATTCTTCTTTGATCACTCCATGCTGCCTAAAAAATAAAGTACAGACTTCTGGTTTCCTGTCTGGCATGTAAAGAGCATAGAAGTAGCCACTCTAGTCTAATAAGTAAAAAGCTGAACAAGCTGAAAAATAAACAACTGTTCTTAGATCTGTCTCACAGGTCAAACCACTGCCATCAAAATCAGAGAAACAGAGACTCACAACTTACTTTGACCAGAAACCTCCACAGAAACAAGTACTGGGGTAGGAAACCTGAGCTGTAACTGATTAGTTGCTAAAAGCTCGATGTGGACAAGTCTATGAGTTAAAAACTCTGTCCACACTTTTATGAATTTTATTTCCTGGAGCTCTAGCACGTCCTCACAGTGAAGACTGGAGAAAAATCTCATGCTCTTGCTATCTTGAAATATGCCAACACATTCTGTTGTCCTTAACAAGGCCTGCCTTCAAGAAGAACTATTTTACCAGAGCCTAACCTATTGGGGTTTTGACAAACTAACCAACCTGGGAATGGGAAATATCTAACTCCAATCCCCTCTAGCCTCCCTGTTGGGGAGGAGACTGAGAACCATTTGTGAAGTTCATAGCCTAGAGGCACTAAAGGCATAAGCTCACTAAAGATTGAAACATAACCATAGGACTATGGAGTGCTTAGTCATTCATACCCTGGACATCTTGCCACCCCCAACACCTTGTTACCACGTCACTAAAGGTCTATTTACTGCAGTTCCTCTCACCTAGTATATCATGTCCAGATTTTTTAAAAAAAAAGAAAGAAAGAGAAAGAAAGAAATAAAGAAAGAAAGGAAGGAAGGAAGGAAGGAAGGAAGGAAGGAAGGAAGAAAGAAAGAAAGAAAGAAAGAAAGAAAGAAAGAAAGAAAGAAAGAAAGAAAGAAAGAAAGAAAGAAAGAAAGAAAGAAATCTTACAAGGAATACTGAAAGGCCAAACAAAACAAAACCAAAAAAAGCCCCCCAAAACCAAAATCCAACAAAACACTAAAGAGACAGAGCAAGCATCAGAACCTGGCTCAAATATGGCAGGATTGTTGAAATAATTAGACTATGAGTTTAAAACAACTATTATTAATGTGCTAAGGGAGCTAAGGGAAAAAAGTAGATAACATGCAGGAACAGATGGATAAACAGAGAGAGAGAAGCTCTAAGAAGGATCAAAGAGAAATGCTAGAGAACAGAAACTCTAACAGAAATGAAGAATGTCATTGATGGGCTCAGTAGACTGGACACAGCTGAGAAAAGAATCTCTGATACTTGGAGATTAAACAACACTCCTAAATAAATCATGGGTCAAAGAAATAATCTCAAGAGAAATTTAAAAATATTTTAATTAAATGAAATGAAATTTAAAATATTTTAGTGAGCTTATGCCTTTAGTGCCTCTAGGCTATGAACTTCACAAATGGTTCTCAGTCTCCTCCCCAACAGGGAGGCTAGAGGGGATTGGAGTTAGATATTTCCCATTCCCAGGTTGGTTAGTTTGTCAAAACCCCAATAGGTTAGGCTCTGGTAAAATAGTTCTTCTTGAAGGCAGGCCTTGTTAAGGACAACAGAATGTGTACTTAGTACAATTTGTGGGAGGTAGTGAAAGCAGTGCTTATAGGGAAATTTATAGCTTTGAATGCAGATATTAGAAAAGAAGAAGAATCCAAAATCAATCATCTAAGCATCCACTTTAGGAGACTAGAAAAAGAAGAGCAAATTAAATCCAAAATAAGCAGAAAAAAGAGAAATAGTAAAAACTAGAGCAGAAATCAATGAAGTTGAAAATAAGATATCAATAGAGAAAATCAACAAAACCAAAAACTAGTTCTTTAAAAAGATCACTAAAGTCAATAACCCTGGCCAGAACAAGGCTAAGAAAACAAAAAGATATGACATAAATTACTAATATTATAAATGAAAAGGAAGACATTACTACAGATTCCATAGACATTAAAAGGATAATAAAAAATACTATTATACTATTAACTACTCTATGCCCATAAATTTGATTACCTATATGAAATATAACAATTTTTTGAAAGATACAATCTGCCAGAACTCACACGAGAAGAAAAGGACAATCTGAATAGTCCTGCACTTATTAAAGGAATTGAATCAATAATGAATAACCTCCCTAAACAGAAAGCACCAGACCCAAATGGGTTCACTAATGAATTCTACCAAACATTTGAGGAAGAAATTATACCAATTGTCTACAGTCTCTTTCAGAAGATAGAAGCAGAAAAAATACCTCCTGACTCATTCTATAAGGCCAGCATTACCCTACTACCAAAACCAGATAAAAACAGTACAAGAAAACTACAGACCAATATCTCTCATGAACATAGATGCAAAAACCCTCAACAAAATATTAGCAAATCGAATCCAACAATGTACAAAAAGAATTATATACCATGACCAAGTGAGATTTACCCCAGGTATGCAAGGTTGGTTCAACATTTGAAAATCAGTTAATGTAACCCATCACACCAACAGGCTAAAGAAGAAAATCACATGATCATGTCAATAGATGCAGAAAAAGCATTTGATAAAATCCAATACTAATCTATGACAAAAAAAAAAAGCCTCTTAGCAAACTAGGAATAGAGGGTAACTTCCTCAACTTGATAAAGTATGTACAAAAATCCTGCAGCTGGCAGGGCATGGTGGCTTATGCCAGTAATGCTAGCACTCTGGGAGGCTGAGGTGGAAGGATCCCTGAGCTCAGGAATTTGAGACCAGCCTGCGCAAGAGTAAGACTCTGTCTCTACTAAAAATATAAAAAATTAGCTGGAGTCCCAGCTACTTGGGAGGCTGAGGCAGGAGGATTGCTTGAGCCCAGGAGTCTGAGGTTGCAGTGAGCCAGGTTGACGCCATGGCACGCTACTCAGGGCAACAGAGTGAGACTCTGTCTCAAAAAAAAAAAAAAAAAAAGATTAAGTACAGATACTTAGCCTTGACAGAATGGCCCTTGAAACCTTGCTTCCTCAATAACCCGTCACAAACCTCTGCTCTAGCCAAAGCAGCCTATTTAAGGTTCCCCAAATATTCCTTGTCCTTTCCCAGCACCTTCCCAGCTCACAATGTCCTCTGCCCCTCTCTCAACTACATCCCACACATCTTTCACAATTTGGTGTTGGTTCTACCTCCTCTGGAAGACTTTCCTAACTTGTCCTCTGTAGAAGTGATGTCTCTGGCCTTGAACTCCCCTGCACCTTTGCCAGTCATCTGGCTCTTGCATTGGCCACCCTGTGGTGTTAGGCAGAGCGTATGGTTTCTATGTATGTGTATTATCTCTCAAGTGTGCAAATTCCTTCAGAACAAGGATCAGGCTGTATGATTTGTGGCATCTCCCTCAGACTTGCTTGTATTTGATTCAATAATTAAATCAAAGTATCAAAACCTACATTAAAATTTCAAAGCAATAGGTGGCCACAAAGCTTCCACAGTGGAAGATGCATCTCAAAGTTCCTCAGTGTCACAGTGCCACTGGTGGAAATGTCTCCAAAGCAGCATTCAGAGCCGCCTTCTGATCTCCAAGGTGATGAATCCCTGGGAGTTAATTATTATTCCTGCCTTGACAGTGAAGACCTCAGGCTCTTTCAGATTTTCTAATGTGTCACTTTAGTCTGGAAAACCTTTCATGTTTTGCTACCAGAGGGGCTACCCCTCTCTGTGCTCACCCTGGGGAGAGTGGAGATGAGCCCATTTCCAAGAAGAGTGACTGGAGAGCCTTTTGTGGAGCAGCAGGCTCTCAGCTCCGGTGTCTCTCTCCTTCCCTCGGAGGTCTGGTGCAGCGATTCCCAACTGGGCAGATTTGATGGTGGGGGTGAGAGAGGACATATAGAGGCTCCTCGGTTGACCCCATGCCCCCCTTCTCCACCTGGCCCCAACCACACCCATACTGACTGCGAACCATGGCTCAATAGTTACACCTTTATGGTAAGGGAACACTGTTCTCTCAGCGAGGCATATTCTACCAGGTACATCAGATTCCTTTTCAATGTACCTTAATTATACCAATATTTCGGTTGAAAGGTGCTTTGCCCTTGCCCCAAATTACCTAAGCCATGATCTCAATCTGATCATTTTGTTTTAATAGTCCCGACCTTAGAATGTTCAAATCTACCCTGTTTTGTAGAGAAGTCTTTGTGTCCACAGAAACACCGTGTTTCTTTGTCTGTCCTTGTAAGCCTGAATAATTACACAGGACTTTGATAGCCTGTGTGCCATGTGTATTTATTGTGCATACAGGTAGATACATGCACACCATACTAATTGAATTATTCTAAAAACACAAATATTTTGCTGGGCTCCAGAAACAACACACTAAATATCTAAATCCACAAACTGCTGACAAACAGCACCTTTTCTAACAAAAGAGAGCAGTTTAATAACAGTGTTAGGAAGCTGGCAATATGTTTGTTAAAATCTTTAATTAGGGACAGGCTTTCCCAGAGGCCTCTGAAGGCAAAAGGTGTAAATGGAGAAACTGTCCCAGCCTGCACGCACTGCGGTGGCTGTGTTCTGAGCACAGATGGGTTGGTGAGGAAACTGTGAATGGACAAATGATAACAGACTACTCTGTAATTCCAACAG
The DNA here is from genome assembly GCF_020740605.2 of Lemur catta. Classification (NCBI taxonomy): domain Eukaryota; kingdom Metazoa; phylum Chordata; class Mammalia; order Primates; family Lemuridae; genus Lemur; species Lemur catta. Next base: position 54,856,833 of record NC_059130.1, read on the forward strand.
CAGCTCATTAGCAATCTGTCAGAGATTTTAATATTTATACTGGTAAAAATGCAGCAATCACACGACTGTTACATGACTGTGTGCATGTCTAACTGAAAAGGCCATTATAGACGGATTGGCAGAACAGCTATTAATAAAACGATAACGTCGTGGGAAGCACAGGCATTTAGATGCTTTGTGCTCTTGTTGGAAAATGATAATCTTGTGTGCTTTTAGGCCATCAGAGGAAGCTGAGATAACAATGGTTTCATGATGGAAATCATTAATAAATAAACAGCCAGGCCAGCATGGTGGAAAATGTGAGGGACATGAAGCCATTCCAGTTTCCAAAGGATCAACTTTCTCAGTTCTGAAAAAGACTCTATGTCAGCAACTTTAAATTCCCCTAGATCACAAACTTGGTTTCCAAATGATTTTAAACTTGCTAGTTAGTGGGTTCAAACAGTTGCCATTGAAAATATATTTACTTAGGTTGTGTGCACACACAGGCTGAATTTGATGAAGAATCAAGGTTTAGTCTCGGTGGAGGAAGAGAATGAATATTTAGGGAGCACCTGTCGTAAGCTCAGTAGTTTATATTTGAGATCTTATTTAATTTTCACAACAACCCAATGAGCTATTTCCCCCATTTTACAGGTATAGAAGTAACTGAGCCCTAAAGAGATGATGTGACTTCATGAAGATAGTATGGCTGGTAAGTGGAAATGATTCCATTTGAACTCAGTTCTTTGTGGTTCCAAAGCTAATCTTTTTTTCCACTGCATTATACTACCTCTCAAGTTATCTGTCATATACACTGGGGAGTAGCCTTTTAGGATCCTTATTACCTTATTATGGACAGGTACAAGGGCCCAAAGGATTCAGCTGGGCTCAACTTATATGAAGCTATCGAATTTTTATGGCTCAAATGGACACTGAGTTATTTTAAGCATATACCTTAAAATTTCTTTTTGGGGATAGCTTTGCTTCAATATTGGTATATTGAACATGTTATGAAGAGTTAAACTAATGATCTATAAAATCTATTCAAAAAATTTTTGAAAGAAAAGAGCTCATATATTATGATTCCATTTATATAAAGCTCAAAAATAAGTCAAACCTATGGGAACTGTTAGAAATCAGGATGATGGTTCCCCTTGGGGAGAATGACTGCAAGCAGGTACCAGGGAGCTTCTGGGATCAGAGTATTGCTCTATTTCTTGATTGGAATGCTGGTTACATCAGTGTATTCACCTTGCGAAAATTTATTGAGTTTGTAAACTTCTAATTTGAAAACTTTCCTGTACACATGTCATGTTTCAATAGCATTTACCAAAAAAAAAAAAAAAAGAAAAAAGAAAAAAGTGTTTTCCTAACATGATTTAAATTGGAGTTATATCAATACTTGTTCCATTTCCATATTTTTTGTGGCCTTAAGCAAAATTATTCTTTATGTGAAGTTTATAGTTGGAAGTCCTGAGCCTGGAGTTTGGAGATTATAAGCAGGGGAATATGTATCTGCCTTTGTCCGTGTGGATGAGTGTGTGTATGCTTACTTGAACATGGAAATGGAGAAATATCTGTGTTCTTTTATTCCCATCTTTCAAACTCCTGGAAAATCTGTGGTGGGAACACAACGCTAGTCAAGTGCAAATTTCATACACGTGAGCTTGAGGAGGGCACTGTCTCATTTGGTCACCCCTTGTTGGTAGCAATCCCTTGTATAAATGGCAATGGCAGGCATCCTCCCCTCTCAGGAACCAACTTCTCCAGCCAACGTATTGAACTCACTCCCACCTGTGTCTTTGCCCCTTTCTCTGCTCAACTCCTCTCATTGCCAGCCTCCCATGGAAGGCCAAGGGGTCCCTTAAGGAGGATATATGCATCCCACAGAAGGGCTGGTTCTGAGGTCTCTTGATTGAACTTACCCTGTTTATCCATGCCTCAAACATATTTTCTACCTTACAGTATATACCTACCTTTATCACCCATTTTTTTTAATCACCAAGTAACTACAAACAAGGTAGATTGCTGACATGCTGCACTGCATAGCCTTTGCCAAAATAACAAATGCACTTCTAGAACTTTATCTTAAGGAAATCACTAGATAAGTTTGTAAAGATGTATATTTCTCAAAGTGTGATTTGAGGACTAGCAGCATCAATATCACCTGTAGTGCTTGATAAAATGCAGATTCCTGGGTCTTATGCTTTTCTTATTGAAGATGTGTGGCTTATGAACTCATATTTTTAAAATACCTCAGATAATTTTTAGTCACATTGAAGCTTGAGGATTGTTGATGTACAGGGATGTTGTTGCAATATTATTTAACAGAGGAACAAAACGGGGGCAGGGGAGCCTAAATGTTCATCAGAAGAGGACTAGTTATAATAATGATGACATAATAATATCTACAGTGGATGTAGCTCCATATTTATTGACATGCGAAAATGTTCACAACGTACTGCTGAATGACAACAGTTTGTACTATGGCATGTGTTATCTGAATATGTGTGTGGGTGATGCCAGAATATCAGCAGTGCTCATCTCTGGATGATATTTTTATTTTTCATGGCTTTCTCTGATATTTTCTGATTTTTTTTTTTTTTTTGCAATGAACATGCATGACTTTTATTTTTTCAGATATTGGTTCTCGTTTTGTTCCCCAGGCTGAAGTGCAGTGGCCCAATCACAGCTCACTGTAACATCAAATTCCTGGGCTCGAGTGACCTTCCTTCCTCAGCCTCCTGAGTAGCTGAGACTATAGGTGCACAACACCACGCCCAGCTAATTTCTTATTTGTTGTAGAAACAGGGTCTCGCTATGTTCCCCAGACTGGTCTTGAACTCCTGACCTCAAGCGAGCCTTCTGCCTTGGGCTACCAAAGTAGCTGGGATTATAGGCAAGAGCCACTGCACCTGGCTTGAACATGCATTACTTTTATAACCCAGTAACTCAATAAAGTTATTATAAAAATAGAAAAAAAAATGATATTTGATTTCCTAGGCAAATACCTCCAGCATACCACCCCAAAGAAATTTGTGGATGGTTAGTTCAGAAGATAACAATGGCTATCTGATCCTCTTAAGATATAAAATATCTAAAAGACATCTCTTTGTTGGTGCACGAGATCAGCCAATACTGATCTACTGGAGTAGAACCGTATAAACACAACAGTGGCTTTATAGCTGATGTTTTATATCACAGGGATATTTACTCACTAGAATTCTGCCTTTTGCAGGGGATAAGAATGATGAAGAGGGCTGGGAAATGCATTCTCTGATTTTGTGAATCAGAGTGCCTAAGGTGAATCTGGTGTCTAAAGAAAGACTGTCCAACTCCTCTATTGAAGAGAAGATTTGCAACAGTGGAAAAGTGTCCTGGAGAAAATGAAGGGTCATTGAATTGCAATTGTATCTGCTTTTTATGCTTTCTTTCAACTTCTTGTCCCTAAAAATATTTTTTCCCCCTTCTTTTCTTCTTCAACTTAGTCTTATAATGAAAGAGATGGGGAATGAGATCCACTAAAAATTCTGGGATTTTGCCTCTCGGACAACAATCTTGAGATGCATTTTTCTTAATCCAATTCTGGTTTAAATGTTGTCAGGATGGGCCATAATTGGTTGTGGTAAATGACACTGGAACCACATTGCTACTCACTCTGGAAATGATATGAGCTCAGCGTGCTGCTGATCAAATGCATTTCTGCATTAAAACTATTACAGGCAGAATGCCTCGATGGGATTCTTTCCTCCTAATAGTTTTCCAGGGCTCGTGCTGAAAGGGTTCTGTCAATCAAGTCTGAAAATCAGCTTAACACCCTGACTCGGGTTAATAAAATGCAGCTGCCAGGATCTCAGCTCAGAGGCCACTGTTTCCTGGTTCCAACATTATCAAGCCCTACTAAAAATGCCTCATTATAAATGATACTCCCTGATAATACATCTTTTTTTTTTTTAATGGAAAGAATGCCTCCAGAAAGAGTCTGTGCCTTGCACAAAGCCTGCTAGAAGAGAGACCTCATATCAAAGGCAGGTAGCTCAGAGGAAGTAGGACAGGCTAAATGTATTTTCACAAGTACCCTGGAGACAGCCTTGGTACAGATGCTGACTTTCTTGGTGGCTTGGAGTTAGGAGAATGCACTAAGCATTGAGACAGTAATAGGGATATAGGCCTGACTGTATGGTTGCGGAGGGGGCTCTGATAGCACCGTCACCAATTAATGGGGAGATGAAAATTCCAAATGAAAAGACTTATTTTACTGAGGAAAACAAGGTGCCGCGCAGTGCAGAAAGCCTGCGACAGCTGACATGCCAGCAAGAAGAGAAAGATTCCTCTTGAATCACCAAGTCACTGCCTGGCTGTAGAGTCTCCATAGCGCTGTCTCTTACTTCTTGTAAGACTAAGACTTCTGGGCCATTTGATTCCAATTCTCTTCAAGTAAAAACATTTTTCCTCTAGGTTCAGGGACAGAGGCACCCACACAAAAACAACCCACATTAAAAGGACATTAGGGAGGCCAAAGTGCTGGAGGAAAGTGTGATGGCTTTCAAACTAATTCAACTTTCTGGAAAGTTTTCTGCTGGCTGCCTCTGAGGAAGGAGAAAATGGAATAAAGAAAGCCTGGTGTCAGGGGAGGGGGCAGGATGTTTCCACCCAGTGAACTCTCAGCGTGGGAGAATATCATTAAGGTGTAAATCGAAGTAGGAAACTGGGGAGGCACATCACTAATTATACTCCAGTGTTGTTTATTTGAGCATTTCCATTCAGAGGCAACTGGAATGACTTCACAGGAAGGGAGAAGAAAACAGTTTCTCATGAGTGGTAAGACAATTGCTAGACGGGTTTTAAGGAGGCTCTCTGGGCACAGTCATGATGCAGCCAAAATGGCACTGGGGACTGTGGGATCGCATGACATGAATAGGAGGGAACATTTGACTCTATTCCAATTTGCATCAGATTTCATTTCAAACATTAATTGCCTGAACTTCCCTGGTCAAGTGAAAAGTATAAGCATAAGCAAATTTGTCATGTGATTATTTTAGTATGTTGGCCTATATTTCTTCCAGATGTGTTTCTGTTCAGGTTGTATATTCCAGCACACGTTTCCCCCATGTGCTGGTGAGGGAAGAACCTCTTACACTCTCCTTACAATGAGTTGTGACTGATATATATTGAGCACTTGTTATATGTTATGCCCTGTACTGAGAGCTTCATAAACGTTCTCTCCACCTGATCCCCACACAACCATGTGAAGTTGGTAATGTTTGTTTTATTCCTAATTTACAGGGAAATCGAATTAGAGGGAGGTTGAGGAACTTGCTAAGGTTATCCAGCTGGTAAGTAGATTCTGACCTGGCCTAGCTACAAAGCACTGCTCCTTGACTGCTATTCTCTATGCCTTCCGGCTGATGCTGGTCCATACTTGAGCCCCTCCCAATATGAGTTCTTAGTGTCCTACAGTGGGTGGTTCCTATACATGGCATTTCTAGAAAAGGGTACTCTATCTCTAGCCCTGGAACAAGCCCTGGGTTATTCATGGGCCCAGACCTACTTAGAGAAATTGTTACCACTGAAGAGGAGGCAGCCTTCTAAGGAAAGAGCTCTAGCTTCAAAATCAGAGGGAGCTGGCTTTCAATCTTGGCTCTCATGCTTACTAGCTGTGTGATCTAGGCCAGATAATGCAACCTCTCTGAACTGCAACTACCCACTACTGAATTTAACACTGAAAGAGCTGAAAAGTTATCAGGGATTTGTGAACTCTGGATTGTACTCAGGCTCTGTGCTTTTAGAAAGCTGACTTGTCTGGGAAGTGGGAAGTGAGAATATAATGAGTGTATTTAGGAGAAAGACATAGCAGAGTTGACAAAGAATGGGCAATAGTGGTGCCACCCACCTCTCCTAAGCAGACATCAGCAATTGGTCATGGCACTATTTTGTGATGAATCTGATTCAGTGTCAGAATTCTTCTCAAGTGTTCCAAGCAGTTCACTGGAGATGCCATTCAAGAAGAAACCTGTTTTTCATCCCAGGCACAGGGATATAAAAAAAGGAACTGCACATGGAGAGGAGTAAATGGAAACATGAAGGATCTGAAGAAGAAAGAAAGGAGTGAAACGGTGAAACTTTAAACATTGCTTCTTCTCATTTTGTTTTTTATGATTTTTTCATAACCCTTTGCACATTAATAAAAAGTGGGTCTCATGGTAGGAGTGACATCCTCAGTTGAAAACTAACATTGGCCACTGCTTTACACCTGTGAGCCTTAAAACAACTCAGTAAGGTGAGATTAGTAGCCCCATGATACAACTGAGGAAACTGAGGCTCAGAAAACTAGAGTAACTTGCCCGCTACCACACAACTATTGAGTGGGATTTAGAAGCTAGAACTATCTAGCACCAAACGCTGTCTTCTTTCCACAGCACCACTGTGGGACCACGCGACACTGAGTTCTAGGCCTTTTGCAGCTAACGCAAACCCACTTCTTCTTCCCTGGCTTCCCAGGAGCAGGGCCCACTGATCTCTCTACCTGCCATGGTACATAGAGCCAAGGAGGCTTGAGAGAGGTTCTCTGCAAAGAATTTGAGGAAATTTGATACTGGAAAAAGGTCACTTAAAGTGAATCCACTTAAAATGGATTTCCCAGTTTATACAGTAGTTGGACTGAGACCTCATCTTAAAAATGAAACTATGCCTTTCTCTTTTGATGCCTTAAAAAAATGAAAATTTATGAAAATAGTTTTTCTAGGAATTAAGTCTGTATACCAAATTACCCCAAGTCTTAATGGCATAAAACAATCAAGTATTATGCTCACAAATTCTGTGGGTCAGGAACTCAGCCTGGGCACAGCACAGGATTCAAGTAATTGCCCACTGCCCAGAAATCCTTTCTTAGTAACTGTAGGAATGTAGATCATGAATATTTCCATGAGGAGTCTTTCCCCTCTTCCTCCCACTGCACCTCTACCTCTTCCCTGACTGCAACGCCTCATTACTATGCATTGTGCTTCCAGGTTATTTCCTTCCTAAAGTTTAGTTCTGCCCCTTGCTTCCCACCACCCTCTGTGCCCTCAGCTAGGCTTCACCAACCCGAACTCATTCTGTGTTTCTGTGTCTGGCATCTGTCTAGATCCCCAGCGCCCTGCTTTGCTTAAGCCAGTTCTCCACTCAAGGGGCCTGGACCCTGCTGTAGTCCTAACCCAACAGGCGGAGCCTGTCCCCTGTGCAGAGATAGCCCCAACCATGTCTGCCAACTTGGGTCCAAGCAACTTCCCTTGGTTTCCTCTTCCTGTGCTCTGTTCACATATTGCTTCAATGAGCTCAATGAGGGAAAAGCACCAAGTTCCATGCCTGACACACAATGGGCACTAAATAAATGCCAGAGTTTCCTTATTCAGCCAGGCCTCCAAGCACGCCTGTTTCCGAGTCACTTACTGGAAATGGTCACACTCCTTGCACACCTGGTCTTGAGCACTCGTCAGAACCTATTCTGTCTATATTCCCCATGCCTATCTCTCCTCCAGTTCATTGCTTATTGGCTCAGCCTTCCCCCTCACATCATCTGCATCATAGCTGAGAGTTCTGGTGAATATAATCAGAGATCTTCCTCAGACACCTTGAAACAAATGCCTGAAGAGCCCAGAACATTTCATTCAACAAATATATATTGATGATTCTGGCTCTGGGCCTCCAAGCTTCCAGGCTAGAGACTGATAATAATGTGGTGCACATAGTTCCAGACTTGCCTCTGCTGTTACTTTTCAACTCTTGCCTCCTTCATTCCCGGGAGCCACAATCCCTACCCAAGGTGCACCCTCTCCACTCTCATCCTCTGCTGTCTGTAGCCAGTCCAACTTTCGGCTCCAGTCCTAATTACTTTTCTGTGTCCTTCATCCAACATCCACATGAGTAAAAAGTGTGCCTTCTCCCCCTCCACTGAATCAGTGGTGGGGTGAGATCCCTTTAGAGCTCCACTGTTGCTTCTTACACATGCTTCTAAAGTCCTCAGGTGAGACTGACGGTTTATTGTTCATCCATTTCTTAATTCATTAACCAGTCAAATACATATTGCACCCTGCTTGTGGACTACATAGCACGGGGGTCAGAACATGGACTCTGGGTGAGACTGAGTTCAAGTGCTTGCACTTACTAGCTGGGGGATCTTGGGCAAGTTGCTTTTGTTCTCCGGGCATTGGTTTCCTCATCTATAAAATATAGGATAGTACTATTACTGACTTCACAGGGTTGTTATAAGGACTGAGTTAAGTCATGTAAAGTTCTTAGAACAGCACTTTACACATAGACATTCTCAGTAAGTATCAGCTGCTGCTGCGCTTGATGCTGCTGCTGCTACTACTACTATTGCTACTACTGAGGACTGGCAGTAGGCTAGGATACAGTGGTGAACATACAGAGATAATCAAACAGCCAAATGCAAGAAAGAAGGATGAAGATTGTAGTAGGCTTAACACCAGGTGCTAGGGTGCATAATGGGAGGAAATTTCAGAGTCACCTGCAGGGCTTGTTGAAACACAGACTGCTGGACTCTATTGTATTAGTTTCTTATTGCTGCTGTAACAAATTACCACAAACTGAGTGGCTTAAAACAACAGAAATTTATTTCACAGTTGTGGAGATCAGAAGTCCAAAATGGGTCTCACTGGACACAAATCAAGGTTTTTGTAGGGCTGAGTTCCTTTCTGGAAGCTCTGGAGGGGTATCTGTTTTCTTGCCTTTTCCAGCTTCTAGAGGCTGTCTACATTCCTTGGCTAGTGGCTCCCTTCCATCCTGAAAGCCAGCAATGGCTGTTAAGTCTTTCTCATGATGATATTTCTCTGGTGTTGACTCTTTCCCATTTAAGGACACTTTTGATAACACTGGGCCCACCTGGATAACCCAGGATAATCTCTTTATTCTAAAATCAGCTGATTAGCACTCTTAATTCCCTTTGCCATGCAACATCACGTATTTATAGGTTCCAGGGATTAGGACGTGGACGTGTTGGGGGAGGGGGCAGTACTCTGCCTGCTACACCTATTCTCAGAGTTTTTGATTCAGTAGGTCTGTGCAGGAGCCCAAGAATTTTCATTTCTAACAAGTTCTCAGATTATGCTGATGCTACACTTCGAGAACTAGTAGGTTTAGAGACTATGTTCATTCACATCTTTATCCATTCAACTATAATTATGTGCCTAACACTATACCAGATGCTAGGGATGCTGCCTGCAAATAATAATTTTAAAAGTCCATAATCTAGCAAAAGGGGAAAACAATTTCAATTGGTGTGATATAGACTGTATGAGAACTATGTGCAAAGTGCCAAGCATTCCTAGAGGAGAGAGCGAGTAACAGGGGCAAGGGAGACTTCACTGAGGAGGTGACTTTTGAACTGGGTATTAAAGAATAAGAAAGAGATTTCTAGGAAGTTAAGGAGGAGAAGAATATTGCAGGTTTGGGGAACAGCATATGCAAAAGAGCATGGCATGTTTAGGGAATGGGAAGTAGCTGTATGTAGTTGGAGTGGATAGTCCATTGCAGTGGAAGAAGGGGTGGGAGTTGACACTAGAAAAATACCATATGCCATGGTAGGGAATATAGTAGATCTGTCTGAGTTGCCTGTCCAGCACACACTGTCTTCTCTGAGAATATTCCTCTCTGCAGCTCCTATTGAAGATGTGAACCATAGACTGTCATGTTTTGTCCATGTGACCTTAGCCCTTCCTGGTCACAGCTGATTGAGCATTTGACCCATGAGCTAAGCCAATCGGATTTTCTTTCTCAATAATTTGTTCTAAGAGATATGCAGGTTAGGTGGGTTTATATTGGAATGGCTGTGGAGGGCCACGTGCATTGATGGACATGCAGAGAGGCAGCGTGCAGGAGCCTGCAGAACGGGGCGAAGTCCCTGAAAGAGGCAGAGATGAGATGGGGAAGGCAGTGAGAGAGGAGCCAGCAGACATGGGATCCGTCCCTGACAACTCTCCTGCTGCCTGGCTATACTACTGCCTCATGAGAGTTCCCTGCTACCTTATCATAAATCTTATTCTTAAATGAGAGGGAGTACATTTATTTTTTGTACAACAAATGATCAATAACTACTACAGAGTTTAGATTTTATCTTGGCAGAAATGAGCCAGTGGAAGTGTATAAGGCAAAGGAGTGTCGCAGTTAGATTTTTGTTTCAGAAAGCTCTCTGGCTGCAGGAAGCGGTCCGGGGGAGCGGATGACAGGCTCTAACATTGGGCTGGGTGACAGAGGATGAGGCCCTACGCTCAGGCAGCAGCAGTGAGGATGGGAGGAAGGAATGGGTCTGAGAGACACGTGGGAGGTAGGATTGATAGGACTTAGTATCTTGGGTTGTGGGGAGACCAGGCAGAAGGAGTTAAGGGCAGTCTTTAGTTTCTAGATTGATGAATTGAAAGAATTGCAAAGCTATACACAAAGAAAGGGAAGACAGAATCACATTTTGGAAGAAAACTGTTAGGCTCAGTTTTAGACATATGTTGTGCTGGAGGAGCCTATGATGGCAACACCCAGTAGCCACTGACACTTTACACCTGGAGGTTAAGAGGTGGGTTAGAATAAGGATGCATAAAGGTAGTATTCACCTGGTTAGTTTAGATTCTGGAAAAAGGGTATCATGAGAAGAAGGGAAAAAAAGGAGAATGAAACAACAGAAACGTAGGGGCCACCAACATTGACAGGCCTGAGGACAGACACCAGCCAGCCAGGGAATCTGAGCGGGAACGGTCGGAGGGGTGGAAGGAGAGCAGGAGAGAGCGAACCATAGACATTCAGGGGGGAGAGTTTTAAGCAGGAGGGAATTACCATATAGATCAAATCGTGCAGTGAGGTTAGTGAGATGAAAGCTGAAAGTAGTTCATAGTATTTGATATTCGAGCCACTGTTGTCTTTAAAGAGAGAAGTTTCATCAAAATGGAGATAGTGGCATTAAGGTGAGGTCATCCTGGGTGAGGAGTGACTGGTTGGTAAGGAAGTAGGAAGGCAAGAGACAACAACTCTCTGAAAGTCTGCATGTGAAGCAGACACCTGGGCAGAAGCTTTGAAGGATGAAGAGAGGGATTGTAGGATGATTGCAAAACTGACCCTAATTCTTTATCCCTCCCTGAATCCACACCCTTTGCAATGTGACTTTGCAGCTCCTCCCATCAAAAAGTAGAGTCTGTGTCCTTGCCCCTGGCTTGGCCTCATGACTTGCTTTTGCCAATAAAATGAGGCAGGAGTGATACTGAGTCAGTTCCATGGACCTAGTGTGTTCTGCTCGCTCTTCCTGTCTCTTGAAATCCTGCTCAGCCTCCAGGAGAACGAACTAACTTGTTGACGATAAGCGATCAGTGGTGCAGCCCCCACTTCACCATGACTAATAACTGCTAATTGCCAGGTGTGCGAGTGAGACCATCCTTGGCCAGGCTGCCCCAGCCGGCCCACCAGCAGACTGCACCCTCTTGAGTCAGTTTTTCAGGCCCTGCTGAAGTCAGCCCTGCCTGGCCCACACCAATAGAATTGCCCAGATGACTCATCAACTTGTGAGCAGTCAAAATACTTACTGTTTTAAGCCACTGTTTTGGGGTGCTTTGCTATGTCTAATAGCTAATTGATTCAAGAGATTATTGGAAGGTTATTATTTTGCATTGACATGGAGGAGATTTGAACAGATTTGCATGTGTGAAGAAAAGGCAGATATAAGATTCAAGAAGGAGGGAATAAGTGCTGGGAGAAAGGGATGTAACCAGAAGCTCAGGTAGAAGAGGCAGAGAGCCTCCTTCGCTTCTAAGGTGAGAGAATGAAGTACGGATGGGAGTGGGACGTCCTGGACTGTAATTTAGCGCATCACTGGGGCTTCAGCCCTAATCTGTGAACCAGGTGGTCGTTTCTCTACCTGTATCTCTGGACATGCTCACATTTAACATCCAACCAAAAATTAACACCCCAAACTCATGCATTTCCACATCTGTCAAAGCTAAAAGGGGCATCTGAGACAGATTTCCTTTTGTTTTCACTGGCGTGTCAAATGCCACAGTGACAGCAAAGGAATAATCTTCAGTTTGTGTATAATGAGGTCTGAAATTTCCGTCTCCACACATTGATCATGAATCTTATTTCACTAGATAAACTGACAGCCGAGTCTCAGGTACTTAAACAAAATTTTGAAAAAAAATCAACACTACCACCAACATCTATGGTTTTTTTTTTTCCTGCTGTCACTTTCATGGTTTAGTTATTTTGTCTATATACACACACATTTCCAATTTTTTCTAAATTCCTCAACAGATAAATCATTCTCCAGTCCTAGGTATATGACCTCTATCCTTAAAAATATGATTTAATAGAAAAACAATTGGTTTGGGAGGCAGAAAAACTGAGTTCTAGTTTTGACTCTGCCGTTAACTAACACAATTATCTAGGCTAAGTCACTTAACCTCAGTTTCCTTATCTGAAAATGTATTCCTCTAACAGATATTTCTTGAGCATTTACCACGTAGCAGACACTGTTCTAAGTGTTTAGGATACATCAGGGAAAAATACGAAGACCCCTGCCCTCGGAGAGCTTACATTGTAGAGTCAGGCTATAAAAAACAAATGCAACAGATGGGATAATATATATCAGGTACAAAGCGTTATGAATAAATTAAGAATAAAATGGGGCTGGTGGCAGGTTGCAGGTGAGGAGAGACCCCTGAGAAAATGACTTGGAGGAGGTAAAGGAGTTACCACGAGAGTATCTGGGGGATGAACAGTCCAGGCAAAATTCCTAACAGTGTTTCCTCGGTCTTCCCTTTCCTCTACACTCCATTTACGCTTGTTGATCCCAGAGAAAATTTATAATATGTATGACCTTCAGGCTAGTGTTCCACGCTATTCCATACATTTCTTTGAACAGTCAACAGATGACCAACTGTCCCCTCTTGAGCTAGCCTTATGGGCACTAAGTGCAAGAGCCTGTTGCCTTGTACTTGCTTTCAGGGACCTCTGTGTGGTATTTTCCTGCCATCGGGAAGGTTAGGTCTATATTATGCCAAACACCACGTGGGTATTTCCCATGCACCTTCCAACTCTGCACAAGGCAGCTGAAGTAGGCAAATGCGTTTTTAAAAAGACACGGCTCTTGATAAAGTAACTACATTTTTTAATACATCTAATGTGCCTGCTACTTTACATTCTTTACTTCCCCCATCCTCACAGCCCTCCTGCCTCACCCCAACGCTAATGGAGTTGGCATTTTCTTAACTTTACATATAAAGGAATGGAAGTTCAGAGAGTTTTGGAAACTCACCTGGAGCCACACAGCTAGTAAGTTTCAAAGCCAGGATTTGATTCCCAAGTGCACATCCATTCCCATACCCCACACTGCTTCTTTGCTTCCTAAGTAGCCTTTGATCTAGCTGGGAAACCAGTTGTATAGATATGAGTCAATTAAGAGTTATTTCAAGGCATGTAGCATGGTGGTTAAGACCTGCAGTCAGACAGCCTGGGGTCAACTTCCAGCTCTGCCACATCATAGCTCTGTGATCGGGGTAAGTGCCTTGACCTTCTGAGCCTGTTCCCTCAATTGTAAAACATGGATAATGTGAGGATCCATCTTATAAAGTTGTTGAGAGGATTCAATGAAATAATACATACAAAGTGCTTAGCATGGGATCTCTTACATAATTGCTAGTATATGTTAACAGTTATTCTCGTACATTGCTGATGTAATTTTTTAAAGCATATACACCTGTACATAGAAAGATACCTCTGAGAGGCTCCAGAGGAGGCAGAAGGAACTGGTCACAGAGCACCTCTGCGGAGGGAACTGGGGAGCTGGGCATGAGGAAGACTTGCTTTTCACTTTGATTATGTGTAAGCCCTGTGTCCATCTAAATGTGCGGCCATATAATATTACTTACTCAGATAAGCAATTATGTAATTTTTAAGAAATTCTGTTATTATTATCCTTGTAAGGAATTTGGAATAAAGAAGCTGTTAGTTGGGTAGACCGATTTGGCGGAGATTTCTTGAAGGAAATGAATTGAATAGGGCCTTGAAGCAGGCACAGAATTTGGGGACAGAATAAGGAAGCGGAAAGCATTTTAAGTGAAAGATTCTTGCAAAGTAGAGCATCAGGATGGGACTGGGTCGGCAGTAGACACAGTCCATCCAGTGACAATTGTCTGGTGTTGTGAAGACAACCAGTTCAGGCAATAGATGAGGCTGAGAGTGCTTTTCAAATATCTATAGCAGAAAAGAGAGGGTGTGAGTGAGAAATAGGCAAAAACACTCCACCTCAAACACAAAATTTGAGAAAGAACAGTTCCAGAAAAAGATCACCAGTTGAGGCTAATTCCATGAGTCCTGCTGCCAGAATTATTCTGGTTCATCAATCCAAATTGAGCTGGAGGAACCTTTGACATTCCCCTCTCTCTGCCTGCAGGTCAGCTGCCTGCAATCCTGAGGTCATCATTCATCAGAGAGGATAATCCCAGGGACAGCAGGATCTGCTTCGTCACATGGATTTAGGAACAAGAAACACATCAGGTAACTAAACAGTAACAATGACCCACCATTAAGCACACCGAGAGAAGAGCATGGTGAGGAGTTTGTACAAGAAGAGTCCAGGAGCACTTGCTGACAATGCCCACAGAGACGCAGACTATGGGGACCTCTGCCCATTGAACTGCAGTAAATATCTCTCTCCCTCCCAGAGATGCGTGGATGTGGGCACAACATCAGTTCAGACAATGGTCAATGCTCGGACTTAGAGTGAAAAGAATTTGGACCATGGAACCAGATAGACCGAGGTTTGAATTGTTATCCTTTCACTTCTTTGTAGCATGCTTTGGCCACATTTAAAACTCTCTGAGCCTCAATTTTCTTGTCTGCAAAATGGAGATAATACCTGCACAGGGTTTTTTAAGAGAATCGTATGCAACAGTGTTTGAAAAGCACAAGCTAGGTACTTCCGTTTTTGGAAAAAGAACAAGATGTGGGGCCAGTGAAGGAAGTAATAAAATGAAAGCTATTCTCAAAAAGGATCCTTGGTCTTAGGCACTCAACCTCAGAATATATGCTTCTTTCGTTTGTTCAGATACAGGGGGGAGAGCAGAAAGAGAGGGGGAGAGAGAGAATGGGGAGAGGCAGGAAGCCAGATTCTGGCTCTTACACGCAAGAAAATTCACTCTAAATAATTTTCAGACAATGTTGCTCTCCTTCCTCAAACACTGGAGTTATAGGCATTGTGCCAAAGAAGTCAGCAGCCTGGCAGACATTTTAAACTGATTCTGAGACTGAACAACAGGCCATTTGCACCATATGCCACTGACACGTTAATCTAGGCAAGGATGCTAGGCACCTGGGGAAATCCATGCTGAAATGCCATTTAGACAGGGCACATCAACTCCAGTGGCAGAAGTTCATCAAAGCAAACAGTGAGGGTGGCCAAGAAGATAGATGCAGAAAGGAAGAGTGTAGGGGAGGTGCAGTGTCCAAGGCTTGAAAGATTTTCTGAGTTGTAGACACTTCATTATGCTTCCAGGAGAGCTGCAGATTTAGCAAGATAACAAAACTGGGCATTAACAGGCTGGACAAATAAGTATCTGCTACTTTTGCATCCATTATCCTACATGGCCACCAACCCCCTGACCCTCCTATCCACTGGCAAATACTGAGCAATGCTCCCGTCCACCAGGATGACCTCCTTTATCCCCGCAGTTTCATTATAAAAAGCCCAAGCAAGTGGCTGCCGAGTGACTCCAGTAGATGCTCCAGTGTCAGACTTTCCAGGATCCAATTTGGTGGGAGCACTCTGGGCCTTTGGTCTTCCTCTCCCTTTGCCCAGCTCTGTTTCTTGGTTACTCTGAGCAATAATGAGCTTCTCCACCCCAGCATGAGGACAGGCTCACAGCCAGCACATGAAAAGGGTTGAGCTCATGTGGGGCAAACTACTCTATTTCACGGGCAGCTCACACATCTGTTTTTTTTTCCTTCTTCTGTGATGCAACTACACTAATGATTTTTTAAAGTAGGAATAAAGCAGTACTATGACTTTCTGGGGAAAAAGAGTAACACAGCAGGCAAACCACAGCAGACATCATCAAAGAAGCTCAGAATGAAATGCCTACCCATTCTTGTCATTGGACCAAATGACTTTCCAAGAGCAAAAGGATCATTCTAACTTAGGCATCTTAATGAACAAATAGAACCACTGCCTTAATTATATTTCTCCAGGCAAATGAGGCTTAAAAAAATCAGCTCTTCCTGTTAATGTTAGTTATTTTTCATCGTCAGAAGAGTATGAAAGCTCATAAAAATAAGATTGGGCCACCAAAGAATGTGGGTGAGTCTTTCAGAGTTGTTGTTGTGCATAGGCTGTGGAATCAGCTCTTGGTTCAAATGCAGAGCTCTATCTCTTACCCTCTACTGACCATTGGCAATTTACTCATCCACCGCCCCAAGTCTCTGTTTCTTTTTCTGTAAACTTATACAGAATAATCCCACCTGCCAGGGTTGTTAAGAGAGTTAAAATAGAAGCTATGTGTGCAGTGAGGAGCACACTTCCTGGCTCGTGATCCAGGTACCTGTGTTAAAGTTATAGGCCTGATCTTGGAACTATGTGTCATTTATGTTTTTCAGTGGTGATACATTATTTCTCTGAATTATTAGTAAAGACTAAATAGGTGTTTACATTAGAAAATCATGGGCATTTTCTGAGCATCCACCACTAGATCTATTGGGCTGTGCTATGCATTATGAAAGACTTATAAGAAGTAGAAGAGTAAGTTTTTAGCTCAGGAATAGCTTAAAGTCAGCCCTGAAGAAGAGTAACACCACACTTAATCCAGCCTCACCAGTCTCCTCAAACACACCAAGCATGCTTGTGCACTGGAACCTCTGGACTGCTACTTTCTCTCTCTGGAATGTTCTTGTCTCATGTACCTATATGACTTGCTCCTTTTTTTCATTTAAATTGCTGCTGAAATGTCACCTAATCAGAGACAGCTTCCTTGACCACCCTTTTTAAATAGTCACCCAATCCTGCTATTCTCTATCTCTGTACTATGCTTTATTTTTCTTCATAGAGACTTCAAGACTTAATACAGGAAGGTTAATACAACAGGTCCTGTCCCAACTCCTACAACTGGTCCCAACACCACAATTGGTATTTGTTACCTTCATCCTGTATCATGAATTCTAGAGTTGCCAACACTTCAGCTGATCTAGGTTTCCTCCCAGCAATCTAGGAGTCATCTAGGAGTGACTCTGACCTTCACCCCCAGGGGTCTGGGTTGCATTAGCCCCTTTGGGCTAAGGTTGCTGCAGTTGCCCATTTACAGTTATCACTGGGCATTGGAGTTATCACCAAGAGATACCCCATTGAATCCCTGGGTCCTCAGATGGTGGGGCTACAACAGCACTGAGGTCACAGAAGGCAAAGCCATACCCAAAGTGGTGGTCAATTCCAGTAATGGAATTAGGTCTTATGTGATCAACTTGTCACTAAGTGCCTGGCTAGTTTCCTTGAGGATAGTGACTTATCTAAGCCAGTCTGTGCTGTGCTGCTGGCAGGAAGGCTATTCAGCAATGGCAGGAGTTATATCAGCCTTGGGGAGAGAGAGTTGATATTGCTGTGCCCATGCCTACTCTCTACTTCTGTCACCATGGCTATGTCATTCATGAGCCAATTGCACAAGCACTGGAATGGCCACGGAGGGAGGCTCACTGACATCCAAAAGACAAGTTATCCCATCTACTTGGTTGTTGATACTCCATTGATTCACTATGGTAGATGCTCATGAGCATTAACATGAGACTTAAAGATCCTCACCCTTTATGCCTATCTTCATAGGTCCATCCATATACATTTACCCAGACTTCTTATAGAGGAAGCCTATAAAGATGGACATTAGCAAACCGGTCATCACTGATCACTGTGGGCCATTTAGAATGTGTCTCAGAGCTTTCTGCCCAAGGGACAGAAAGAGCTCCAGTTTCTATCCTTATTAGTCAAGGGTTGTCTCAAAGGATGTTAATGCCCTTGAATGTCTAGGTTTGCACGTGTGTGAGTGCTCTGCAGATTCCTGCAGACATCTATTCAGGTTATCAGAGAGGCTAAGGCTAGAGAATGTAACAGATTCATGGTCCAGCTGAGACAAGATCCCTGTCTGGTTACACCTGGGCACAGCTGGTTGCTGCAGTAAAAGTTGGAATAAAATTTGGGCTGAGAGGATATGAGATGAAGATGAAGAGGTGTCTGATATACCTTCAAAACCTGGGAGTCAGGCATGATTGTAAGAAAGTGTTAAATTATGTATTTCAAATAATTAGATAATAGGATATTTTAAAATATGTACTAATGGCGTGCAAAGATTGTTAGCAAAAGGCAAGATCAGTTGGGCTACAGGTGGCAGGAAAGGAGCTGAGACCTGGAGCCATGCTGGTGGAGAAGCTGAGGATTCTGAGTCCCCCCGTGTTAAGGAAGCTGCATTGAGAATGCCCTGGAGAAGAGCTGGTGTCAAGGGCAGAAAAGAGATCACCCAGGCTGCTGAGAGTACAAGGACTTTCTTGGTTTATACAGATTTTCTGTCCTGCTGCCTCCTGTAAGATAGACTGCCATCTTTGCTGTGGTGCAGTGTGGTACATGGTTAAATAAACACGCTTCGGGATAGGGCAGATCTGCTTTGAATCCCGGCTTTACTGCTTGGGTGAGTTCTTTAACCTCCTCACTCTTTAGTTTCCTCATCTGTCAAAAGGAGGGTAGTGACAGTACCTACTTCATAGATTTATAATGAGGCTTACATTAATTTATTTATGTAAAACACTTAAAATAGTGCCTGGCACATAGTAAGGCCTAATAAATATTAGCTATTATTATTATTATTAGGGAAAGTATAAACAGTGGCTTTTAGAAGCTAAGCGAAACCCAACTATAACAAAACAATAAGACTAGGAAACATTGGGGAGTTAAGAGAAAGCAGATAAACCATATTTTCATACAACACAAAGTAAGTGACTTTAAGGAAAGTTCTGCAAAAAGTATTCAATCGTGTCTTCTGCAAAAAGTGCTTTGAGATGTCTGAGGCATCTCAGAGATACTCAGCAGAAATTCCTTTTAGCTTCAGAGCAAAGAAAATTAACCAAGCAACAATGGATATGTTGACATTATCAGAAAAAGCAGTGGCAAAAATTCTGTTGGTAGTCTCATCTCCTTTTGGAATCTATAGCACATATGGGTAGCCTGGGCCTTTTCTCATTTCTCCTGTGTATGGCCGGATTAGCCAGGCAAACGCAGTCTGCCTCTGCATCAGAGGGAGAATATTTCCAGGCAGAAAGGGCTACAGCTGTCACCGACGACCCCTACACATCCTGGGAACAGAATGGTTTGCTGCAGCCAAGTTTTTGGGGGAAAAAATACTTCTTTTCCTACCTGAGCTGCCTACTAGGCTTCTCTTGCTCATGCTTTGTATGAATAGAACAATTGCATTGACAATTCCAGGCACTGCACAGGGTTGAGAGAACATCAAAGCGTTTGGGCATTGGTTTGACAAGTTATCCAAAATATGAAGAGTTTCCTTTTTGGTCTTCTGCCTTCAAGGTGCACTCTCTCCAATGATAAAGTTCTTTGTGAATCTGCCTTGGCAATTAGCATGAAGACATAAGTGACCTTTGGCAATCATTAGCTCCTTAATCATCATCTGCCTTCCCTTTACTCTCCAACAGATCCTGACCCACTTCATTTTTGTATTATAAAAACCGTCTATTATTTTCTAAGTTCAAAGGGCCTTCTTTAAATTTTTTCTTTTATTATGAAAGTAATACTTGCTTATTAGGAAGAAAATCAGATAGCTTAGAATGGTGAAAAGTAAAAATTTCCCTCCCCACTTTTCCAAGAACCACTGTCATTCCACTCCTTAGAGGTTCTCCGTTGACAACAGCAAATCATATATGCTTCTAGACATTCCCCTTTTTTCAAAAGGGGCTTGTACTTCTTCCATCCAACTCACAAATATGTGCTCTTGTGCAAATTAGTATTTTATTGACTAATATTGAGAATATCTTTTCATGTGTCCATATAGATTTACTCACTCCTTTTAATGAGTGCATAGTATTCTACTGTGTGATTTTACCAGAAATTATCTAATCAATAGCCTATTTATGGGATATTCAAGATATTTCCAATTTTTCTCTATTACAAACCATGCCGGTATGAGCACCCTGCACATATATCATTGTGTACTTGTGAAATTTCCAGAAGATGATTTTGCTGAATCTGATGGCATGTACACTTAATATTTTGACATATGTTACTAAAATTTAAATGAATTTACACTCCCATTAGCAGCATATGCAAGTGCCTGTTATCTCACTTCCTCCCAAGGGCCCTGAGTCTTCTGACAAAGTATCCTAGGCTTTGAAATCAGGCAGACCTGTTTCTGAAGCCTGGCTCTGCCGTTCATTAGTCATGTGATCTCTTTTAAGTTAGTAGGCCCTTTGGAGCCTCAATTGTCCCACCTATGAGATGGAAAAAGATAATATCTTCTGGGTAGGCTTGCTGTTATAATTAGGTGCAATAACAAAAGTGAAGAACCTAGTACAGTGCCTGCCAGACAGTAGCTGTTCCGCATGAGCCATGTCCCTTGACTGTAGTTTCCTAACATGCCATTCTTGTTTACACCTGCTTCCCATTGCTGTGTCTCCTCTGCCTGGGACATCCTTTTCTTACTCTTATGGTGAATATTCTCACAGTGATGTAATGAGAGACACTGTGCTGGGGTTTGAGAATCACTTTCTTTTTCTTATTTCATCTGTGTTTGCATGTCATCAGAGAGGTGCTGACACTTCTCTAGGGCATCATTCTGGAAATTTGGGCATTCTTTGTTACTTGGTTCCAGAACTGATAAGTTAACTATGAGTCCTTTTGTATTATTTTGTGCAAATTCACCAATGCTAAAAGGTTATAGAGAATTGCATAAAGAAGTGATTTTTGTGGATTATAGGGTAGCTGAAGTTTCCCCATCAGTAAAAAATTCCTGAAGACTTCCTCATAGAGGATTACATATAACCCCCCACCACCCCTACCAATTGCCCCCAATACCTCTGGTCACATACAAAAATTATTGAAAAATAACTGGCAGCTTCTATTCGTTCTCAACCTACGTAAGCTCAAATAGTAGCAATCCAATCATTGGATGTGCTCATAGCTACCTTATATAGTATATACATTCCCTGTATAAATCCAGTTTTTTCTGTTTTTTAAGAGTTCTTGGCCTGAACCATTGAAGATAAGGGGATTGTAGCTTAGCTGATTCACTTCCCAGCAGCTCTACCCCACTTTGGTAATTTGATTTATTATTAAGATCTGGAAGAACCAAAGACAAGACCACCACAATCAGGTCCATTAACTTAGGGGAAAGAATTGTACCCAGTGAAGAGGCAAGGACAGCAGACACTTTCAAAGACGCTTCCTTTTCCATGTGGTGTCTGTTCTTCAGGGATCTTCCCCAGTTGCTGGAAAGTAATTCAGCTCAGACGGCTTCATGTTGTTGGGAATGAGATGTGATGCTCTCTGCAGCAAGACCACCTTAAACCTACCCCAGGAAAGAAGATCTGTGTGAGCTTTGACTGCAAGGGGATTTTAGTTTTAGCATGAAAAGCCAATATCAGATCATTTGAATTTATTTTCCACTTCAGTTTGCCCATCTGCTCCAGGAAATCTGATTTAAATACATTTTATTAGAAGCTTTCCACAGGCATCAAGTTACCTAGCAACTCCAAGTTTCCTTTAGTGAGTTTTTTCAACATAAAGAGTGTTCACAACTTGGAGAGGATGTGTTTTTAGCCTTCAAAGTTTATGAAGCAAGAATTAAATATTGAAACTGCCATTCTCACTCTGCATGAATGTAGAACCTATTTAAATTACATAGAGTCTTGGGGGCTGTATTTCTAAAGAGAAATTTTTAATTAACCTACATGACCATAAACTTAAATGAAATAGTTCTGTTTAATTTGCAATAACCAATCCAAGTCCAGCATTGCTCAGCTCTAATTTAGGATCTTTAACAAAATCGAAATTAGTGCTTTGCATTTTGTGCTTGCTTTGGTAAGTCAAAAAGATTTAGTATTTCTGGACCTTGGCAAATACATCCCTGGGCTCCATTATGAGGATATGGGCTTAGACCTGTAGACGGTTGGTTGAGCACATGCAGAAACATCACTATTCTCCAAACACACAGGAATGACAGATAAGATATGAAATATATATATCTATATAAATACATGGCCACAATCTAAAACAAAAAAGAAAAATTTTTATTGATCATAAATGGAAAAGAAAACCCAGGGTTAGCAAGAACTGAGGCTGCACAGCTCATGGGAGCCAAGACTGAATGAGGGTTAGAGTGTTAACACCAACTCAGGAGCCAGCACCCAACACCTGCTGTGTGTGACAGGAAACTGGGCCTGGGCTTCCACATGAAGCAGGAAACCAAAACCTCTTTACCTGCTTGTGAACAGGAACAAAAATCACTTTGTCCATTACCCAAGGTTGTACCCAGAAATATACTATTTTCTATGCCTAACCAAATTGTTATTTAAGAATAAGGATGAAATAATCATATTTTCAGACAAACAAGGACTCTGAAAATTCACAACCCTCAGATTCTCACAAATCCAAACAGTTAGTACAATAATATTAACTATAGTACTACTACTAATTTGTGAAATTAAAACAAGTTGGAACTAAAATTCTAGATAATTACATGAATATTAATTGGGGGCAGAAGGATGGGTAATTTGGGGGGACAGTTGCATTGTTCTAAGGTTTTTGTCTTTTCTGGAAAGGTAATAGAATCTGATTTAATTTAGATACTTTCAAAAATATTAATATAAGTACATATGTAGAATTACAAAGTATATGAGCTCTTTCTGACCGAGTACTTGAAACCTAGGATACCAGCTCATATTAAGAAGAAATAAGATTGAAGAAATATTGAGGAAAATCATTTTTCATCAGCAACAAAGTGAAAGTAGGAGACAGAACAGTGACTTCAGATCTACAGAGAAGCTAAATTACCAGCAACTGAACAGGTTTTGAGCCAACAGGATGAAAAGGCCTCGGGCAAAGCCCTGGGTTGCTGAGGTGACAGGTGGCAGCTTGGTCAAAGTCAAACATACCTTTTAGCAGGCAGTGCTCCTTAAGTTTTGTTCTCAAGACCCCTTTGCACTCTTAAAAATTATTGAGGACTCCAAAGAGCTCTTTGTGGATTTATGTGGGTGATACAAATAAATATAGATAAAGATATTTACCATGTTAGAAACTAAAACTGAGAAAATTTTAAAACTCAATTAATACACAAGGTTGCAACACATTTCATGAACCATCAGAGTAATGATGTTGTCACACATCATGTAGCCTCTGAAAGATGCCTCTGTAAATGTGTGAAAAAATGAGACAGAAAAAGGTAAATAATGTCTTGATATGATTTGAAAATATTTTTGACCTCACAGACCCTCCTGAAATAGTCCAGAGTATCTCCAGGGGTCCCTAGACCCTATTTTGAGAACCACAGTTCTAAGGGATAGAACACTCCACATACTCTTTCAGTGTCAACTCATGTGTGCCCTTTAAGGCATCTGATTAAGCTCCAGACGTGTGTTTTTGCTCTTGCCCTTTTCTGAACTCACAGAACTCATTGCCAGAAACACAGCTGGAACTTATTCAGACCATCTTTGATAGACTTGTTTTGTTTTATAATCTGATTTTTTAATAGATGTTCATATCTTCTCTTTTCAATTTGATCAGAATTTCTGGAGGGCAAGACACAAATATTCTTTATTTCCAAAGAAATTAATATGGGATACTCATAAAGCTAGTAAGAATTAATAGTGATCAAAATGGCTCTGAATTAATTAGTTATAACTGTGATGGGTACTCTTAAAATGATTTAAGAAATTATTTTATCATGGATCAATAAGGCAAAAGGGATCAAACGGAATCTGGTCCTTTTCTAGTCTTGATGGACAGTGACATCAGAGTGCAGCCAGTCTCCAAGGCCAGACACATGGAGTCACGCTCAGTTCCTAATTTCTCATTTCTTGTCTAACTGGCCAGTAGATCTGGTTGATTCTACTTTGGAGCTGTCCCCTGAGGTGGCCCTATCCTCCCACTCCTACTGCCACTTGCTCAGTCAAGTTTCCATCATTTCTTTCTTTTATTTTTTTAAATTTTTTTAATTAATTAATTTATTGTTTGGAAACAGGGTCTCACTCTTTTGCCAGGCTAGAGCACAGTCATCATAGCTTACTACAGCCTGAAACTCCTGGGCTCGAGGGATCCTCCTGCCTCAGCCTCCCGAGTAGTTGGGACCATAGGCATGCACCACCATGCTTGGCTGATTTTTGTATTTTTTATTTATTTAATTTTTTGCAGGGACAAGGTCTCACTCTTGTTCAAATTGGTCTCAAACTCCTGGCCTCAGGCGATCCTCTCACCTTGGCCTCCCAAAGTGCTAGAATTACAGGCGTGAGCCACTGCTCCCAGCCCCCTTCATTTCTTGCATTGAGTATAGGAGCAGCCTTCTTACTGGGCGCTCTGGGCCTGGCCCCTCATCTCTTCTCATCCCAGTACATATGCCTCACAGTCCCTGGAGTTACTTTCCTGAAAACAGATTTGATCCTGGTATACTTCCTGTGTACAAGTCACCTATGACAACCAATTTTCCTCTGCTGGGTGCCAGAATATACCGGATTTTACTTACCTAATACAGTTGGCTAAAGGATGGTCTTCAGAGTAGATGCCCTGGTCTCATATGGCCCCAGGCCCACAGCCAAGGCAAGGTGACCTCATTACATAGTCAAATGACTGAGTCTACCTGGGATGTATAGGCTACTTGACAGACAATAATTTTGGAGGTCTTCAAAGTGGCCTAACAGAGCAGACTGCCCCAGCCACTGCAGATTATGCAAAAGCAGTATCTTTTCTCCATGATTCACTCTATACTTTCACTTTGTCTCTGGAAGAATTTCCTACCATAGCACCTACCACAACAGGTACACCAGTGGTTCCCAACTGGGGACAGTTTTGTCCCTGAGGAGACATTTGGCAATGTTTAGAGTCATTTTTAGTTGTCACAACTGGAGAGTGGGTGCTGCTGGCATCCGGTGAGTAGCTGCCAGGGATGCTGCTGACATCCCGCAATGTACAGGACAGCCCCTCACAAAGGACATGACCTCAAATGTCAACAGCGTTAGGGCTGAGAAACCCTGAGATGCACCATGTAGCTCCAGTGACATATGTAATACCTTCTGCATATAACTTTCCCAATAACCTAAAAGGGTTTCCCTTACACAACCATTTGCAACCCAAGGTCACTGCACAGTTTGAGTCAGCCCCTCATATGCCTACAGAATAAAGTTCGGTCTCTGAGACATGCTCATGACCATTCCAAAGTTGTCCCTGCTCTCACCAGCTTCATCTTCCTTCACTTACTACTGCGTGCCTTACGCTACACTACGTTAAACTTCCCACCATCCCCTGAAATGGCATTCTTTGTGTGGACTCTTCTCTGCTAGACTATCCTCTCCTCTAATTCACCCAGGAGATTTCTACCTGTCCTCAAAGACCCAGCTCAATTAAAGCCTTCCCTGACAGCCTTTCCTCTTCTGTGCACCCTGTCCCTCAAATAGACTGTTTCTATCTCTTTTGTAGTACTTGTTTATCTGTCTACCTTTCCTAATGCATTTCAAGAGTTTTAAATCTTTTATAGTAATTTATATTGAGAGAAATTAGCATGGGGTATGGAATGTCGTAGGTGCTCAAAAATTATGTCAGGTGTATAGATGTATGTGCTTAAATGTGTACACACACATGTATGAGAGCATGCACATGTGCATGGGCACACACACATTTGTCAAAGAAAAAGGCTGGCTGGAGAGAGATTTCATCACCATTACTATGCAAGATTACCTTTTCCAGATACTCACATGGTATTCCTGTGATAGGAATTTAAATCAAGTTTCAAAGAACCAAAATGAAAAAAAAATCTATATAAACATAGGCATTCAAATGCTGAACCAAAAGATTGCCAATGCAACATGGTACATCTCTTGCCGAAGGAGACCTACAACATTCCAGAGTTGTATACGGAATAGGAGTCCACCAAAAGTACCGCCAGAGTTTTCCAGGTTTTTCCAGAGTGTGACCTGGACTACGAAATCATCCCCGAATCCACTCACTGAGAGTCGAGAACGCTGAGGTACAAGTGAGTGTGTGCTCTGTGTGCACATATAGAGAAATAACCCTGGGAGATAAATCTATTAAGATCTGAATTCTATATTCACTGGTCATTTTTCTTAACTTGTTTATCAAATCACTGAATGAATTAGCCACATGTGAATCCTGATACACAAATTGGGGAGTGGTGGGGCAAGGGTCCCTTGTTCTGGTTTCTCCCATCCACAAAATGCTCTTTGGCGCCTCATGAGGTCATAGGAAAGATGGATCATGTGCAGAACTCAATTCTGTCTGAATTCAGATTAATCTGGAACATACAGGTTATGTATCTATCTCACATAATGAATATCTATCAGAGTCAGAAGTACAATGTTACCACAGTGAGTCTTATTAATTTCTAAGTCATTATCTGTGGTTTCTTTTAGGCTGGATCTGATTCCTCTCCGCTCCTTTTTTATTGTTTTGAAGGACACACTTTACATGCAAGATTGTCCATGAAGTCTTGGTAAGAGGAGGGAAAGGAGAATATTATCTAATATTGAGGATTTTTAGCATCTATTGAGGATTTTTAGCATCCTGGGAGAATTGGAAATAAGCAAATATAATTCTAGTTTTCAAAATAGTATGAAGGTGGGTTTCCCCAAGATGTAGAAGCCAAGGATTGAGTTTGGGAACTTGGAGCCTCAGTTTGGTGAATACATTGATATTGAAGGTTTGTTACCAGCCATGGAAGTTTCCTAGGTTGGAGGTCCTTTGATTCTCTACAGCTGCAGTCCCCAACTGCCAAGCCTCAGACTGGTACCAGTCAGTGACCTGTTAGGAACCGAGCCGCACAGCAGGAGGTGAGCAGTGGGGGGAGGGGGCAGTGGGTTAGTGAGTGGGGGAAGCTTCATCTGCATTTGTAGCCACAGCCGCTCCCCATCACTCACATCACTGCATAAACTCCGCCTCCTGTCAGATCAGTGGCAGCATCAGATTCTCATAGGAGCAAGAACCCCACTGTAAGCTGCGCATGTGAGGGATGTAGGTTGCCAGTCCCTTAGGAGAGTCTAATGCCTGATGATCTGAGGTGGAGCTGAGGCGGTGATGCTAGTACTGGGGAGCAGCTGCAAGTGCAGATTATCATTAGAAGAGAGGTTTGACTGCACAATAAATGTAATGTGCTTGAATCATCCTGAAACCATTCCCCTGCCCTGGTCTGTGGAAAAATTGTCTTCCATGAAACTAGTCCCTGATGCCAAAAAGGTTGAGGACCACTGCTCTATAGGATCAAAATGAATGGTGAGGCCCAAAGTGCAGACACCGTACTAATTAAGTACAACCACTATACTAATCTGTAATGTTAAGGCGTTTCCATGATACTGACAGAGATCAATAGGAAAGGAAGCTTCTGTGACTCAAGGTAGTACAGATAAGGCTAGATTATAAATGGAAGAGGAAGCCCAACACAACTGTAGCATCAAAGAAGAGAGTATGGTTAGTTGTAAAGCTTTCAAGCACCAACTCATACTCTTATTTTGTGGAAATGCCTCCAAGGACATAGATCCTTCTTCATCTCTGTGGACTTGGAAACCAATGGACCTAAGGACAGGTATCAAGTTCTAACTTGTTGGTAAATACAGAAGCTTCTCTTTTGAAAGTATGCAGAATGGAAAAGTTATTATTTAGGGGCGTAAAGAGCAGAACCAAGATCAAAAAGTGACAATTGCAGGAAGTTGGAATTTTGGTTCAACATAAGAAAATATTTTATAACAGCCATCACCACTATAAAAGGAAATGTCTTTCCTTAATGCTGAGCAACATGTCCCTGGAAATTCTCAAGCAGAGGCAGCTCGGGGATGTAGAGGTGGGTTTCGAGCACCAGGTAGGCAGATCACCCAACCGATGTTCACCGAGGTCTACCAGGTGCCACACACTCCTCTGCAGCTGTGATTTTTCTTTTTGAAGTCTTTTATTTTGATGAGTCCAATTTATATGGAATCTCAGTCATCTTCATCCTCAGCTGTTTTGCCCTATATCATCTTGTACTATTGATTGTTGGCCATGCCTTCTACATTTTTGAGGGCCCATGAAGCCACAAAGTAAAATTTTACGTTATGCATATGTAAATATTTAAGAACCAACATACAGAGAATGCCACTGGGAAGCACGAAGAAGAGGCATCTCTCTGTCACCTCCTGGCAAGCTCTTTGTGGCACTGTGGTATAGTGGTCAAGAGTGTGAACTTTGTATCAGACCTACTTAACTTTTCTGAGCCTCAGTTTCCTCCTCTGTAAAGTGGGGATGATAACAATGCCTACATCACAGATAGCTGTACCTGTAAAGTGCTTAGCTTAGCATGTGGTGAACGCCTGCTCAGCGTCCTTATTGAGACTATTATGAGACTCTGCCCAGGTTTTTGATTAACACAGTGACTGGTACGCAGTAAATGCTCAATAAATAGCCCTTAGCAGAAATACTGTTAACGTGGGTGGTAGTAGTAGTAATAGTTCTAATAGTAGTAGTAATAGTACCAGTAGTAGATATAGTAGCAGCAGTGGGAGCAGCTGAGCTAAGGCTTAACTACATATCTCGACTCCTGCTTCAGTCCTCTTGCCAAAACCTGACAATGTAAGTTTGGTTCTCGTCCCATTTTGTTTGGTGGTGGTTGGATGTGTGGCATGGGATGTACAACGTTTCTCCCTTGTAAGAGTGAGAAGATCAGACTAATACCCAGGCATTTTAGAAGTAGATTTGACCTCCATGGATTTCACCCTCTTACTCTGAAAAGGGTATTGTGAGGATGATGTGAAAACAATGGGAAGACTAGGAAACCCAGTTTAACTAGTACAGTGCCAGTTTATGCCAATTTTTGGATTATTATGAATAGTCCCCCTTCACTCTATAAATGGTCATAGTTTGGATGATAAACTATATGGCCACTCTAAATATAACACTCACACTCTTAATTGACGTCATTTAAACTTACACCAAATTGCACAGACACCAAACTTTATTCAACTAGTATTTTTGAAAAAGGAACTGTCTCTTTGAAGTCATTGGGTGTCACTCTCATGGGCATAGATAAATAACCCATCAAAATTGTCTAAGCAGGGCCATTTGTAAAGAATTTTCCTATTTCCCTGAGTATCTGGAATGTGAAATTGCCATCATTCTTTCCTGCAGGAACCTGTTTTATAAATAGTATTTATTGTCTACTCTTCTGAGAGCTTAGTGAGAAATGAGCATGGAGGGTGGGGTGGGGGAGGAGTCCCAGTGACTCTCTCTTTGCAGAAAGAAGATTTAGCATGGAGGTATCCCCAGGCATTTTGGGGGGCTGCAGACAGGAAGGTGAGCGAACAAGCAGTTCCACAGCCAGCCTGCAGTTGCTGTGGGTCTGGAGAGTCTTACTTTGGCATCAGCTGCTCCACACTCCCCAGATCAAATATCAGCTGCCAGGACCAACTGGTGCCTCCTGGAGGTCTTTAAAAAATGATTTTCCAGCTGTGAAACGCTATGCCATTGTTCTGCTGTTTGGCCACCTTCTCTCTGGCTGGCCCACTGGCAGCAGCCACGCAGGGCAGCCAGAATGAGTCAAATCAAAGGGTCGACAGTACAGCAGCCACCCAGCCACTGTCCCTCCCCGCTCAGCTGTCTGATGTCAGGTCATCAAAGGCCCTGCATATGGCCCTGGCTTGCTCATCATTCACCTCACAGGCCTCCAGAATTGTCACAAGTCAGAGGAGGCGCCAGGAGAAAATTTGCAGCCCCTGAGGGCGCCCTAGGGGTGGTTAATAGCCAGGGAGGGTGACAAGAAAGGGGGAAGTTTAGTATGCTGCGGTTCCCAATTGTTTGGCTAACAGCCGGAGGTTGACCTTGAGCTTGCGTCTGCCACATGGCAGAGGCACCAGCCGGGCAGCATGTTCTGAGGGATCAGGAATAATGGAACTTGAAAATGCAAATGGCTTTAATGAATACTTCTCCCCTTACACCTCCCACCCCAGAGCTCCTGCACTGAAAGAAACCTTTCTCAGTTTACAGGGGAAAGTCCCTTACTTCTTGCTCTAAGTCTGACAAGTGTAGCTGCAGCACACGGGTGTTCCATAAGCAGAGACCCACCCTGCTGAGGCCTCCGCCCCGGCTGAGCCTTACGAGAGCTTGACTAGGGAATCGAGATGTGTGTGACTTGATCCCAGCTCAAGGCAGTGGCCAAAGGATGACCACAGACAGAGAAGGTGTCTTGGCCTTTGTGAGAACTATTATCTTGTACTTAGAAGGTAAAGGTGCTACTGTGGACATACCAGGCACCAGCAATGGGTCTGCGTTGAACCAGCTGGTTGGCTGTGTGCGCTCCTGGGCCGGCCCAGCAGGGAGAGACCCCCACAGAGCTGGCAGAGAGGGGAGGGGCCTGTTCCAGGAATACCTGCTGCTTGCCTCACTTCACTGCCTCAGACAGGGTGTCTCCTTCCTTCTAAAATGCGGCTTGGGAGAGAATTGAGGGGCTCTCCTTGCACTTCTTCAATGCTGTTCGTGGATAACTTGATTTGATCTCTGCTTCTAATTATCTGTCAAGTAGCTGCCCATGTGGGATGCATTCTTGGCCTTAAGTTCTGAGCCTCAGCAGCTTGGGGTGACATAATCAATGTTTAAGAAAAGAAAATTGCTCCCTCCTATTTCCCATGTCTAAATTCTGACCCTGATGCTTGGCTCAATTTCCTGTACCCTTAAGGGTTTGCATATAGGTTAGAGAAGCTCCATCTGTGTAATAAGATATAAGAGGTAGAGTAGGTCTATGCAAGTAAATCTGGAGTGTCATAATTTTTATCTCAGTATCTCCTAATGTTATCAAAAGTGTTTGGAAACTGTAAAGTGATATACAAATGTAAGTAGTTGTTGCTACAGTTATTTCATTTGACAAAATGCCTTTCAAAAAAAAGGCAACACTGATTTTTTTTTTTTGTAGACTTGGTTGTATGAGAAAGATCTAATGAACACAAAAAGCACTAGCTTTGCCACATGGCAATTGTTCAAAATCTGTTTCCAAGGGTCACATTTGTGTGATATTGTTTGCCCTGAATGTCACTGTAAAGACAAATTAGGAGTATGCATCATCGTAAAAACGGGCTTTGGAAACAAACCAGTTTGGAACAAATTATAAGGTATGTGATACTAACATTTTCAACTGTAAGATATACGAGCTGAATTAATTAGTGGAAAACTATTATTAGATGCAGGGTATCTCACCATACATTAGCTGCTGTGTCCTCATAAACAAGCTCTGTCTAGGATGGCTTATTTGTAGGCTGTTATAGTTTGCATAAAGAAAGAAAAGAATTAAACTGGAGGCTCTTTGAATGTAGCATAACGCTGAGATCTCATTTACTATTACTTTTTAAATCTACATGTCTTTTTCAAATGCTTAAATTATTTTTATTGACCAGAAAGCTTAGGCGATGAGCCTGGATTTATGCAGTGGTTTTTGGAATAGGCTTTGAAACCATCGTGTGGCAATTTTTTTCAGAAAGGGGGAAGTTGGTTATGGAGCCATAGACCATTGTCCTGAAGGAGAAGGAATCAGTCAGTGTTTCTGTAAAGGTGATTAACCTGCAGGCAGAAACAACTGCTCAGGACATTTTGTAAATTTACATTTACGTTTGTTGATTCCATATTAAACTGAACAACCAGGCACATAGAAGGTAAAGCCCTCTTTTAATTAACCCTCTTGGTGTGGGCCCATGTGATTAAATATGACGGAGCTGCTCCTGGGGTTTCTGCTACTGAAAATACTAACAATAATCATTTGTTTTGTTTTTATATTTAAACACATTATTGCATAGCTTGGTGCAGAGATAATTACCAATTTTATCTCCTGTGTTTTTCTAATGTTCATTAATAACAATAAAGGGTTGTAGGTTAAAAACTCATTTAATTGCCTTTATGTTAATGACATTATGAATAGCCTTAGCTACAAGATTCTAATTCTGTCCAGTATCCTCCTTCTCAGTGCAGCCCCAGGAGGGCTGCTCATTTTATCAGCATTACTGATTCAGAGTTTTTCCTTGCAGGTGGGTTTTTGTACATAATCAGAATTAATGCACAACACATTTTGCAAGGAATGGAGTAGAAGCACTCAGAATAAGTAATTAACTAGAGTGCCCAAGGAAATATGCCTGAGCATTTTTTTTAGCATATTCATAAAACATTAAGAATAGTCATAAACACAGTAGAAACAATTTCCTGGTAATGTGCTTTTAGACTATTTTCTGGCTCCTTTTTTTTCTCCTATAGGGGAAAATTTTTTTAAAAACTGAAAATCCCAGGAATGCAAATAAAATGCCCGAAGTGTGGTGCTTTGGGATTAGATGTGCTTCTGTGCCGCTGCAACCAAGCTGGCAGGAGTCTGGGTACCGTTCCCCTGTCCCCATCTCCATCACATAATTTATCAGACAGGAAAGGACTGAATGCAGCTTTCAACATCCCAGGAGATATGATTACCCCCCTATTCCCTATCTCTAGCACTAACCTCTTTGCATGGGAGAGAATGCCCAGGGATGAGGAGGGGGCAAGAAGCAAAGGACTATTACAACACCTCATTCACCCTTGGATGGACACACTCATCCCTCTAGCTCTTGATGGCTGATAGTTCTCAGCTGAGTGACTCTTCTTGGGTTATTGAGGTCATACCCCTATCCCCAACCCCAGACATCCTGCAAAACAATGACTGCTCAATAGGGGAGTTTAAAAGTCTGCCTCCCCTAGCTCTCCAGCTTTTCTGGTGACTTTATGAACAACCCAAATAGTCTTTCAATAAATCCCTTTTCTGCTTAAAAAAGAAAGTCTGCCTCCCATTCTGTAGGTTGTCTATTTGCTCTATCCATTGTTTCCTTGGCTGCGCAGAAGCTTTTTAATTTGATCAGGTCGCATTTATTTTTGTTGTTGTTGTGATTGCTTTTGGGGTCTTCTTTACAATTTTTTTTGCCTAGGCCAATATCTAGAAGAGTTTTTCCAACCTCTTTTTCCAGAATTCTTATAATTTCATGCCTTAGGTTTAAGTCTGTTGTCCATGATGAATTAATTTTTGTGAGTGGTGAAGATCCTATTTGAGTCTTCTACATGTGGCTATCCAATTTTCCCAGCACCATTTATCAAATAAAGATTCTTTTCCCTAGTGTATGTTTGACTGCTACAGAATGGGAGAAAATATTTGCATGCTATATATCCGATAACCAGAATCTACAAAACACTCAAGCAAATCAACAAGAAAAAAATCAAACAACCCCATTAAAAAGTGGGCAAAAGACATGAAAAGAAACTTTTCAAAAGAAGGTAGAATAATGGGCAATAAACATATGAAAAAATGCTCAATGTCTCTAATCATCAGGGAAATGCAAATCAAAACCTCAATGAGATATCACCTAACTCTAGTGAGAAATATTTAGTCAAGAAGTCCCAAAACAACAGATGCTGGCAAGGATTCGGAGAGAAAGGAACACTTATATGCTGTTGGTGGGACTGCAAACTAGTACAACCTCTACAGAAAGTAGTATGGAGATACTTCAAGGAATTAAAAGTAGACCTACCATTTGATTCAGCAATCCCACTATTGGGTAACTACCCAGAGGAAAAAAGTCATCTTATCAACAAGACACCTGCACCTGAATATTTATAGCAGCACAATTCACAATCACAAAGATATGGAATCAACCCAAGTGCCCATGAATACACAAGTGGATTAATAAAATGTGGGATATGTATACCATGGAGTACTACTTAGTCACAAAAAATGGTGAATTAATACCTTTTGTAGCAACCTTGATGGAACTGGAGACCATTCTTCTAAGTGAAGTATTGCAATAATGGAAAGACAAATGACACATGTACTATTAAATTGGAAGTAATCTATCAACACTTACATGCACATATGGAAGTAAAACTCAACAGAAATCAAGCAGATGGGAGGACGGAGGTGGGGATGGGTGAAATCATACCTAATGGGTACAATGCACACTATTTGGGTGATGGGCACACTTATAACTTTGACTTAAACTTTACAAAAGCAATTTATGTAACCAAAATGTTTGTATTCCTGTAATATTCTGAAATTTAAAAAAGGAAAAAAAGTCTGCCTCCCTCCTTACCTCAAGGTGGGATAATTCAAAAGGGCCATCCTGGTATCAGCGTGCCCCATGGGACTGGATCAGATCTTCTTCCTACATCCCTCATCCCTCCTCACAGATTTTATTCCAGAGAGCACTCCCTACTATATATCCTGTGCACAAATCTGAGTCTTT
This sequence comes from Lemur catta, assembly GCF_020740605.2. Taxonomy (NCBI): domain Eukaryota; kingdom Metazoa; phylum Chordata; class Mammalia; order Primates; family Lemuridae; genus Lemur; species Lemur catta. The sequence goes on from NC_059130.1 coordinate 54,891,306, forward strand.
TTACCAGGGAACCCAAACAACAACAGATATGTAAGACACAGTGACTAATTGGTCCATCTCCATGCTATCCAGTGGGCACTGAAGCAGCACATACTTCCACACCTGTTAGAGCTTGGCATCCTCTTAGGGTGTGTTGGGCACAAAGTGGCACCAGGAGCAGGGTGCAGGTACTTTTCCTTCACATTGAGCGAGCATCATGTGAGCTGAGGTATATGAAATTGTTTTTAAAATCATGGACCTTTGAGTTAGATGGGCAGGTTCAAATATTGCCTGTAGTTCTAGGATTAGTTACTTAACACCGCTGAACTTCAGTTTTCTTATCTAGAAAGTGGAGCTAAGGGCACAGGTACAGTTTGAGTGGTGGTTAGCACAGCACCCAGTATGTAGTAATGCTCAATAGACCCCAGAGCTCACTCTTTCCCCTTCTCCGTCTTCGTACCAGTTTTGCTCATGGAGAGTATGACTCAGAATACTACAAGTAATCTTCACTACCAGCCAGAGCACTTTTTTCAAGATTGTGGTTTTAAATAGCCCTTGTTCAGGGTCTCAGAGGGATTTTTGGACACCCAGGCTCCTAGCAGCATTATTCACAATAGCTAAAGTGTGGAAGCAATCCAAGTGTCCACCTACAGACGAATGGATAAACAAAATGTTGTTTGCACATACAATGGAATATTATTCAGCCTTAAAAATAAAGGAGGTTCTGACACATGATACAACATGGATGAACCTAAAGGACATTATGAAAAAGTAAGATAAGGCCGGGCGCAGTGGCTCATGCCTGTAATCCTAGCACTCTGGGAGGCCGAGGTGGGTGGATTGCTCGAGGTCAAGAGTTCGAGACCAGCCTGAGCAACAGCGAGACCCCGTCTCTACTAAAAATAGAAAGAAATTATATGGTCAACTAAAAATCTATATAGAAAAAATTAGCCGGGCATAGTGACGCGTGCCTGTAGTCCCAGCTACTCGGGAGGCTGAGGCAGTAGGATCACTTAAGTCGAGGGGTCTGAGGTTGCTGTGAGCTAGGCTGACGCCACAGCACTCATTCTAGCCTGGGCAACAAAGTGAGACTCTGTCTCAAAAAAAAAAGAAAAGAAAGAAAAAGTAAGATAAGCCAGACACAAAAAGACAAATACTATATGTTTCCACTTATATGAGGTACTTCAATAGTCAAAAATCACAGAAGGTAAAATGGTGGTTTTCAGGGTCTAGGGTGAAGAAGGAATGGAGAGTTATTGTTTAATGGGTACAGAGTTTTAATTTTACAAGATGAAAAGATTATGGAGATGGATGGTGATGATGGTTGCACATTATAAATGTATTTAATACCACTGAACTGTACAATTAAAAATGGTTAAGATGATAAATTTTATGTGCATTTTACCACAATAAAAACAATTAGAAAAAATTGCAATCATGTTGAATATGCAATATTAAATCCCGATTTTCTTACTAAAAAAAAAATAATATCACTGGTTCTTTTTAAGGTCAGCATGTAATCTAAATGGGAGCCCACAGAGGAAGGGGGATAGGTCCAGCACAAAGCTCCTGATTAAAGGAGGAACCAGAACATACACAAGATTCCAGGTGACAGAGCAAGGCCACATTTAGTTCTTCCAAACACTAGGAAGGAAAAGTAGCCAATGGTATTAGTTTACTATGTACCTGGGTCCTTTAATGAAGTAGCTTGTTTAATTCTCAAATCATTCTTAATTAGGTAGTGCTATTATGCCCATTTTACAGTTTAGGAAACTTAGGTTTATAAAGGTTATGTAACTTGCCCGAGGTTACACAGCTAATAAGTTGCAAACCAAACCCTTGCCTTTTATCACACTTAATAACAGAGAAACCCGAGGCTTGGAAATTTATTTAACATTACCCCCAGTATCAGTATCCCACAGCTGAATAGATGTCCTAATTCTTTTTAATAAAATATCAAGACATTCAAGTCCCACCCAAAGACCATTTTATGTTGGTGCTTGGTGCTGGCATTTCACAGTGAAGTCAAAATGTCCTGGTGCTTTCACCAATAGAGGCCTTGATTTTCCTATGGCATTGCAACTTCGAAATACAACTCCCCTCATCTTAAAATTAAAGATGTGTGCTATGAAAGCCCAGCTTCAGAGACATAGAAGTGATCATTATTCAAAACAATGTCACATCAGATTTTGGTTAAAGACACCACATGTTCAAAAATGCAGAGTAAAAAAAATATCATTTCCTTTTAATATTATAGAATTGTACAGCACATAAAATTGTATCTAATATTTTTATACTTATATGACTTCACAACAACTTGTTAGAATTGATATTAGAGCCCTATTTCCCAGATGACAAGACTTCACTTCTCTAAGGAAGTGCCAAACACTCACTTGGCAGCTGAAATGAGTCTAGATCCCTTCTCTAGATCCTTTGCTATGCAAAATGTGGTCCTTGGGCCAGCAGCATAGCATCACCTGAGTGTTTGTTAGAAATGCAGACTCTCAGGCCCCACCCAGATCTACTGAATCAGAATATATCATTTAACAAGATCTCCCATGAATTCATATGCACATAAATTCTAAGAAGCACTGACCAAGAGCCTTGATCCAAGCTTCTCTTCTCTAAGTCTAGACTGTAAACCACATGAGGGCAAAGCCTGCCTCTGGCTTGTGCATCCTCAGCACCTGCATAGTGCCCCACCCAGAGTAGGCATTCCACTAGACCACATCAACTGTGTTAATGGGGTGGTTTGGCTGACTGGCTCCTATCCATCTCCCTGCCAGACAGTTAGTATCTGAATCCATTCTAGAGGAAACAGCATAATTGCCCATGTTTCTGAAGGTCCATCATCAGCACAAGGTATTTGCCTTGGTCATTTGAAAAAGGTGGAGTTGTGCTTGAAAGATAAACTCACCTTTTATCTTTATGGTTTGCAATCCTCTTTCTCAGCCTACAAAACATGTACCTATAGGGAGTGGGAACATTGTACTATGTAATTATTTAAATGAAAACAACATAAATGAATAGAAAAGGGCTATTTATATCAAGTGCTACTAATTAAATGAGAAATAATGGGCCCTGCTGAGAAAGGATACAGTCGGAGAGAGCAAGAAAAACTTCCTGCCAGTGAAGACTAGCAGACAATGGGACAGTTTTCCTAGTGGGATAATTATGACTCCTGGAGTAGATTGTCCTAGGCAAGATGAGATAAGTACCAGGAAAGTATAATGCGCTTCCAGCCCTATTATCAATGATGCTTTCAGACACCAGCTCCGGGTCACAGATTTTGAATACACTAAATGCTTAATTCAGTGCTGCCCTTTCACCCAAAAGATCTCAGGGTAAGAGAAAAATGTGTGCACCAGTCCAGTGCTCTCTGATTTAACTCTTCACTGAAATACTCCAGGAATAAAGGATGGGAGGTGGAAAGTATAACCCCCACTTCGCTTGCCCACCCAGAAGGCGATTTCCATTTCAAACAGCTGATAGAGAGACAATGTGGTCATCAAAAAGCTTGTGAAGATGATCCCTCATCCCCTGCCCTATTTTTCTTCAAGATCACTCTGAAAAAATATTTTAGAAGCAGCAGATTGGTGGTGTGGAGGTGAAAGTCTCCTATTCAGAAAACCAATGCAGATGGAAGTTTCATAAGGAAATGTTGATTTATAAGTTGCTGTGTTGAAAACGACTTGTTTTCTCATTAGTCAGAAATAGTTCAGAACTATGATAAAAATAAGACAATTTTAAATATATACTGGCAGATTATGTTTGACTTTCAATTTGTCCTTGGAAGATCTGGGGCTGAGTAAAGAAGAATTCACAAGGAAGCCAAGAGGCTGCATGTCACAGATGCAACAGAACAATGCACTTAAGAGCTCAGATTCCGGGGCATAAAGACCTGGGTTTGAATCCAGCAGCACCCCATGGTCTCATGATGCTACATCCAAACACTTTACTCCTGTAGGTCTTGTGTTCCTCATTTGTAAGATGGAGATAACAATAGAAATCAGCTCTAGGGTAGCTGGGAGGAATAAATGACAGTTTTATTCCATGAATGGCTAAGTTAGGCACTAGGTAAATGTTGACTGCTTTTGCTATGCAAATGAATGGCTTCTATTTGAATTTCCCTCCCAGTTTTACATATATTTATAAAGTACCTTTTACGGGATTCAAATAATGAGGATTGAGAAAGGTTATCTGGAGCCTGTTTCTTGCCTTCAGTAAGCCTTCAACTAATTGGGAGAATGATATAGGACATGACACTATTAAGGAAAATGAAGAGAGAACATGACGAAGTCTCAGGAACGAGGGTGGCCTGCGGAGAAGCAACAACAAACAAGGGGAGGGGATGGTGTGGAGAGATTAAAGGAAGGGGCAGTGGGGAAAGTTTTCCAGGAGGAAAAAACTGGACAGTGCCAGGGGCCTGGGGGACATGTGGATCTTGAGAAGTGTGATGAGCTGGACAGCAATGAAATATACTAGATCTGCTCTTGAACTACCCCAGTTATCTCACAGAAAAATTGTACTTTGGAGTATCTCTGGTGAGCATGTGCTGACTTGTCTTTATGGGGACCTATGGAGTGTATTCTTAGTGACTCTTGGATAAGATACTCACTCATTCATTTTTACTGAGCATATAACATAGGCCAGGCATGGAGGGGTAGAGATATGAACAAGACAAACCATGCCCTGATCTTTATAGAACTCATATTCTAGTGGTGCAGATATAAAATAAGCATCTAAATATATAATATCAGTAGAGATGAAGCAGGGTAAAAAGAACAGCAAAGGATGGCGAGTGGCTTTTTTACATCAGCTGTCTGGTGAGGGGTCTGTGACATATGAACATGGGCCTGAAGCCTGGAGGAAGAGTGTTCCAGGTAGAGGGAACAGTAGGTGCAAGGCCCCATGGTGGGGTTACACTTCCCACTTGGAAAGCCTGCAGTCTGTACAGGCCTTCCTCCATAGCACACCAGTGTGTCTGCCCAAATGGCACACTAATGAGCAAAGTAAAGCTCAGAACCATTGATCACACTTCCAAAAGCAAGTTAACAAATAGAGCTGAAGGGATACTAGTGATGCAATTGACATTTGCAAGCTGATGAACTCATTCATCTTATGAACACTAGGCAGGTTTAAGATGTATCTGATTGCTTAGGCTGTAATTCAAACTTGGCCTTAGTTTGAATTATTTTACATCTTTCTGCTTGTGAAAACCTCCGATGATGATTATTATTTAGTAAAATTACATTGTTTAGTTAAAAATCCATTAAACGGGTAGACTTCAGGATAAGAGCAAACGAGTATACTACGCACTGGAACCTTTATCCTGGGACTTCCCCCTGAATAATACCCATTATTGTCTAACACCAATAATTCAAGTGACAATGTGTTGTTGCAGGTCTGTTAACCTGAAATCTTGAACTAAATCTGTCAAAAGTTTTCTTTTTTTGCAAACTGGCTAAAACGTTTGGTGGCAGGAAAAAAAAACGCCATGGAAGTAATATATTAAGAAACCTTTGTTCCAACATGAAGAGTTGTTTTTAATTTCATAATTTTTGCCAATGGTATCATATTCTGATTTTGATTTTCCCATTTTCATAAACTGTGATGATAAAATGTAGACATATCTAATATGCAGGCAATAACACTTCAACCTCCTCACTAGAGGATGAGAATAATTATTGATATGTGTGTATAAATGATATGTTCTTCAACTTCTTGATTCTTTAACCTTTCTGTGGAAAAGACTCTTGGGATACTATTGAGGAAAAAGTGGTTTTTCTTTCCAGATGGATTCGTTGGCCAGGGCAATATTTTTAGTTATGCCAATAAAATGAAAGGGAGACAGAAAACCAGGCAACTGCAGAGTGGTTAGTGTGGGACTATTACCAAGGCAGAAATGAGGCCAAAGAGATGATAAATGTATGCCTTTCACCCACTCCATCAGCTGAAGGCTGACCTGGATCTTTTCTTCCGTCTGAGCTCCAAGCAAGCCACCATTTTTCACAGCACCACTTAATAGTGGACATTAACTTAGCCCTCCCCAAAAGGGCTGACCTGCAGTCTACCCTCAGTGCTTCTCCAAACTGTAATCACTTGCTCACTCGGTAATTTTATCAAATAGCATGCACCTTTTCCAGCCACTTATTGGCCAATTAAGTCAAGTTCTCACTGAGGGGGTCCAGCTGGCTTCAAGTTATCTTAGATGAATTGATTGAAGACATTCTGCAATCTATGAACCCAGTTTAATGATCTAGGTGATAATACTTGTAATTCTTCTCAGTCAGGGGAATTTGCTGCAGCTGTTGTCGGCAAATCCATGTTCTGATACATTGAAGCACCAGAAAAGCATTAATCCGCCCTCAGAGTTCCATAGCGATGGCTGCATTGTGAAAAAGGAAATTTAAAATTCACTCGGCATTGCGGCATTGCCAAGTGAAGACAGTCTTTCCGTTGATGTGTTTTTATTTTATCCAATTGTAAATGTTTTTTTTCCAAGGTGGAATATGGGAAGAATACATTATTGATAATCATTAGGAATGGTGAAATGCAAATAAGTGCTCATTCAATATCACTGCTGCAAACAGTGCATCAAATATTTGAGATACAAAAAAGCACTGCTTTAAGGCAAGAACATAATATTTTCTAAAATATTGGGGTGGGGCTCCAAGGACTAAAGTCATTATATTTGTATGAAGTGTTACATGGAAGACATAAATAGTAAGAATTTGTGCTCCCACCCCCTGGATTCATTGCTATTGAAGTGATAATGAAGAAGTGTCATACAGTGACATGGGCCTTGCATATATCTCCAAACACTTTTCTGCACAATGACATATTTTTAAAAAGTAATCATTAAATCATTTGCGTGCTTTCTTTCCTGTGCGTGTGTTTGTTCCCTAAACCTCTGAAACGTTAATTCTCCTCCCTATGTAGCAGATACTGTAAATAACACTCCGGAGGTTTTTCTCGGTGTTGCAAATTCAGAATACTTAGGAACATTCTATCCTACAGTGGGTCTGTGAGGTTTATGTTTACAAACTGAAAAGCTGGTTTTGATTTTCCTATGAAAGTGGCAGCTGTGATATTAATTTACGAGGTGCTGAGAAGCCGCTGTCCCTCTCTTTCTAGAGAGTGGGTTCCCTTTCACTGAGAGGTGTGATTGAACTTGGCTTTGGGAATGTGTGACTTGCTGGGAAAGGCTGGTGCTTTTGATGAGATTTTAAATTCTTTCCAATGATGCAGCAAAAACAAGGGACTAGGAAGAATGTATTTTCAAGTGGAGTGTAGGCTTTGGTGGGAAAACTTACCTGATCATGGCTGTACTTTAAATTTAGGGGTCCAAATTCAACCAAGGTCAAGAGCAGGAAACAGTGACATTTTTCTTTAATTTATCTAACCAGGAAAGGGCAAAGCCAGGCAGATCTTTGGGGTCTGGCATAAAACAAACTGAATTTTTCTCAAGAATAAAACCCTTGATTATTCAAACAACTGTTTTCTGCATTTTTTTTTCCTCTATGGATGGTCTATCCCCGCCCCCACACACACTTTGTTGATAGGTTAACCTACCTTAAAATTTTCTAACTCCTGTAAACAAAAATCCTTATACAAGTGGGATTAATAGTAATAGCTAATAATAAACACTTGTCACGTCGGGCCCTGTTCTAAGGACTATACATGAATTAAAACTCAGTTCATCCTCATAACAACCCAGTAGGCTCAATTCTGTTATTTCCCTTGTTTTGCAGATGAGGAAACGAAAGAACAGAGAAGTTAAGTAACTTTTCAAATTCACACAGCTAATAAGTGTCAGAGCCAGAGTTTGAACCACGTAGGCTGGATCTAGTGTCTGTGTGCTTGTTGACTACACTATACTGCCTCTCTGACTTCTCATGAGTACAAACCCTCAAGTTCTCTCTGTTCAGCTTTCCAGCAATGCTTCCGATGTTATCTCCACAAGAAAAGAATTACAGAAGAGCCAAAGAACAATTGCTGTCACAACAAACAGAAACTACAACTGTACCAAGTCCTCGACTTCAGTAGGCCCTACCCCAGATCTGCGATTTAGGGCTTGTCTAACCTCCAAAGAGCTCAAAGCACTTCACAAATTTACTTGTGAGTCATTGGTATGTTAGCAAAGTGTCAGAAGGTTAGAGGTTCTGCTCTTTTTTTTTTAATTTTTTTTCCTTCAGAAAAATGTGCTTTATAACAAAGTTGGCTAAAACACAAATATTGCAGTAAATAGGGTATAACTGCCTGTATTATTTTGTTCTGTTTTGGTTTTTTTGTGACAAAAAGTTGTATTTATTCCATCCTTTTTTTTTTTTTTAACAGATCAACACTAAAAAAATGAAATGTCAAGTTGACCTTGAACTCATATCTCCTAGGTCTGATTTCTATTTCAAGCCCATTTTGTCTCGTGGAAACGTGGATGTCCCTTTTCACACATATGTTATTCTTAGGGTCAGAATCTATTTTATCTAGATCCAGCACCCTAACAGCTGTTGGAAAATACTATGCATGTAAAGAACTGGTATGGAGATAAGGATGTAGAAAGAGAAAAAGCTGAATACTACAAAAAATTATTTGTAGCTTTATCTCAACTTTAAAGATGAGGAAACAGGCTAAGGTCGCTTACCTAACTTTTGTTTTTTTACTGCTTAGAGCATCTCTTTCAAGAAATAAAAATATATTGAAGTATAAAATTATTTTCATTGAGCATTTGTTATTTTCTTTTCAAAAAAACGTGATCTTTATTAGAGTTTTATAGGTTAGAGCCTCTTGTTATACACTTACACAGCACGCTATACTTTCCTTCTTAACATTTACTACAACTGCAATTAACTAATGCATGTGTAATTGTTTATTTAAAATTTATTTCCCTAAAGAGGAAGTTCCATGAAAAGAAGAAACATGACTGTGGTGTTTACTACAATATCCCTACTGTATTTGGCACGTAGTAGGTGCTCATATATTTATTAGACAATATCAGTGAATGAATGAATAAAACATTCTTTTGTTATTTACTAAGAGTAAAACAGTGTTTTGTTTTGTTTTAAATTAACAAACTTTATTTTTAGAGCAGTTTCAGGTTCACAGCAAATTAAAAATACAGAGTTTCCATATATCCCCTACGCTCACACACACAAAGCCTCCCCCACTGTCAACTAAAGCAATATTTTAAACTATAGTAGGACAGTTCAGTCTCTGAGTTCTTTGTCTAATTTATGTCGTGTAATAGCTGGAGAAAAAGTTAAGCTGCTAATAACAAAGAAGCCCCCAAAACAGTGACTTAAATAAGATAGAAGTTTGTATCTCTCTCAAGGAGCAGTCTGGCCGATTCAGACTAAAGGGGTAGCTCTGCTGCATGGAGCCAGGTGGACCTGCCATCCCAACATATGGCTTCCAAGGCTGCTCAAGTTGTCACCATTTCCAGCTAGTAGACAGGGTGATGAGCCAAAAGCCAGCACATGGGGCCCTTTTTGAGTTGGAGATGACAAAGAAGTTGCACACATCTCTTTCTCTCACATCCCATTGGCCCAAACTTTAGGCCCATGGTCACTTCCAGCTGTGTGGGGCAGGGAGATGTAATTGCTAGCTGGGTGGCCATGTGCCCAGAAATATGAAAAAGATGGATTTTGAAGGACAACTAATAGTCTGACATGCCCATGGATGAGAAATGTTTATTAAAATGGACAATCCAATGAACTTGAAATAAGATAAACCAAAGCCATAAAGTATCTTAATCTTAAAATATCTCAATAGGCTCTTCTCACCAGTATGAAGCCACTTTATTGGTAACAGCAGTACAGACAAAGAAGAAAAGAATGGTGTTATAACAGGAGGAATCTGGCCAGGAAAATAACAGAATAATTTGAGCAACTAGTTTTTCACTTATCATTTATCTGCTGAATCATATCTTTCCTTTTCCAAGAAGAAAATGCTATAGTAGGCAGCCTCTAAGGTGAACTCAATGATCTCTGCCTCTTGGCATCTGTACTCTTGGTAGCCCCCTAAAGCGTGGGGACACTTATTGATCTGCTTCTAATGAACAGAATAGGGCAAAAGAGATCGGATGTCACTTATCAGATTAGGTTACAAAAAGATTGTGGCTTCCATCTTGGGACCCCTTTCTTACTCTCTCACTCATTTGCTTTGAGGAGAGCCAGCTGCCACATTGTGAACTGCCTTATGGAGAGGTCTGTGTGGCAAAGACCTACAGGCAACAGCCAGTGAGAAACTGAGGCCTCAGTCCAATAGTCTGTGAGAACTAAATCCTGCCAACAACCACCTAAGCAAGCTTGGAAGCAAGTCAAAACTTCATATGAGACCATATCCCTCACGCAAAGTTTAATGCAACCTTGAGACACCTTGAACAGGCACCCAGCTAAGCTGCACCCTGATTCCTAACCCCACAGAAAGTGTGAGATAATAAATGCTTATGGTGTTAAGCCATTAAGTTCAGGGATAATTCAATGACTAACATAATTAGAGAATGAATACAGTACTAGATAACTAATGCAAACACCAATCACAACAAAATAGATTCAAATTATCCTATAATGTCCAATTTATAATTTTGTGTAATAAGCATCTTTAAGTTGTCTAATTAACCAAGACTATAATTTAGTCCACTTCTTCCAAAGTCTGGTCTGGGAAACCCTGGGGGTCCTCAAGAGTCTTTCAGGGGATCCATGAGGTCAAAACTACTTTTATAATACTACTGAGATGTTACTTACCTATTTCATTTTCATTTTCTCATGAGTATATGGTGTAGTTTTCCAGGCTACCTATGGGATAATGTCATTGCTCTGACAGGTTATGGGATGTATGCTTGTATAATCTTGTGTTTTCTAGAATTTTCTAGTTAGTAGACTCAGGATACAGAAATATACGTTTTCTCAGATTAACTCAGTTGTTCTCAGTACTTCGTGTGCTTTAAGTAGTTATCTTTGATTATACCTGGTAAAACCTCTGTAACCTCAATATTGTCCAATGAATTGTTATTTTGGAAACCCCAAAGTTTTCCTTGCATCTATGTAGAAACACAACAAAAAGTGCACTTCTGTTGTCTTGTTTGCAATGATATTTTAGGATTTCCTCAGTTTTAATTTCTAATATGTTAAATATTGATGGACATAATGCTCATAAACAAAATCTCTTTGGAGCCTCAATAATTTTTAAGAGCATAAAGGGTATGACACCAAAAAGTTTAAGAATTGTTTGTTTCATCCATCCATTGACAAATGTTATTGAACCCCTATATATGTTGAGCATTGTACTATGGGTGACACAAAAGTATGAACATAACCTTTGCTCTTAAGTTGTTTAAAATCTAATTGTGGAGATGAGACTAATGTGTGTGGGGGGGAATGTTGTCTGAGGAATATACTGTAAAGCTAAATGTTACAGTAGAGACCTTAAATGCAATAGAAGGGACATACATGTACTTAGAAGGGAGAGGGTGGGGGAGGAAGGGAAGATGAGTCATTGGGAAATGACTAATGCTAGAAGAAAGGAATTTCTGTTCTCCTAATGATAACCTCCATGAATATGAAGAGAAAATATGCAGAGAAGACAAAGGAAATGTATCATTGAGAGGGCCAGGAAAGCAAAGCGTAGTCTTGAGCAGCTCTGAGCCACATGTTGTGCTTGGATTTGGGACTCCCATGGGAGCTCTCCTGCCAAGTGCATTCTGCTTGGATGGCTGACCTGACGGGCATCACCTTCAAACAGCAGACACAATTCTGATCCACACACAATTCTTATAACTACAAAACTTGGAATCTTATGTCCTGTAAAACTCAACTCCACTATATTGAAATCCATACCTAGACTTTTGAAGATGTCACTAATGTTATATCTATGTTAGGCTCAAGACGTTTTTTTATTTAGGGGATATTGCAGCACTTGTTTTGGTGAAATGGAGAAAAAGATTATTTTACTGCTTTGGGCAGAAGATGTCACTGCTTCCATTTGACTACTAAGAATTAGAAAACTTGGGCCCTAAGTCTGCCATGTACCATGTGGGCACTTCTGAAAAAAAAAAAATAGCTTTGGCTATCTGACTCAGTTTTACCATCTGTAAAAGGGGGACATTTGCCCAATATAGCCTCAAAGACCCTCTAAACAAAAGAAATATGTATCTGCAAGACTTGGAGCAGAGGGAGGGGAAGTGAAGAGAGAAAACCTGAGCCCTTCAGGCAAGAAAGGTCCAGGAGGATGTGACCTGGTTTGAGATATGGATAGGCTCCATGTGTTAGACTTAGTCAGAACACCAAGGAGAAAAGGGGCCTTCCTGGCAGTATTGTCCTTTGGGGCTTCACAGATCACAAACACACACACACACAATATGGAAGAAAGACACTTGTGGTGGGGGGGTGGTTAGCATTGACACAAGGTGACTCTCTCTTGTAAGGAACACAGTTGAAGAACCAGGAAAAGAACTCTCTGCAACTCCTTCCCTTTGTCCTCTAAACAGCATCAGAAACCATGAGAGTTTGTAGATTGTGTCACCATCTACCTAAGAGACAGACAGTGCCTTGGAGTGCAAGGAGCCTGGAGTGCGAGGAGGATTTGAGTGGCAGAAGCACTTAGGTAAGGGAAAAGGCAAATTAACTTGTCGAATCCAGTGTGAATGCTATAGATTCCTGCATAATAAAGTATAATTTCCCAAAAGCACCAAGTACACATTTTCTTGCTTCTCTTTGTGTTCCAGTTTGGTTTCAAAGATACTCAGGAATTAACACAGTATTTGTTACAGTTGCATGAGGCAGAAAACGAATATTTTGCAACAATTCATATCACTCTTAAAACTGTATATGTAAGTCCAGATGTAACGTTCAGGAAGCATGATGCTTATTCTTGATGACTAGATAGACTGAATGCTAGAATTGCAAATAGTTTTAGTTTTATCAAAATATTTAATAAGATGTAATTAAATTTTTTAAAGATTAAAATTAAAATTTAGCTTTATTTAAACAATTTAAAAGTTCTCTTAGGGCAGCATCTAAGATTATAGTGGCAATATGGTTGATAAACAGAAAGATTTACCATCTAGAATACTGGCCAAAAATCCAAAAAAAATTTTTTGTGTTTGTCATGTATAGCACAAATTTAATTTTTTTATTAAGAGATATATTTCTTTAGATAGTAATTCAAAGATTACATATAATATTTTCTGAATCTTCCCAAAGATGAACTACTTTGACGAAACAAGGTGGTGACCTTAAAATCAGTCTTGGACACATGATGGATATGCTGCTTAAATGCTGTTAAAGCAATTGAATTTAATTTAGATAATACACAGGATGCACAACAAGAGTTAACTGAAACAACAGAAGAATCTCAAGTGAAACATGAGTCAGATCTTTGTAGAAAAATTAATTTTAAATTCATGCTATTCATAATTATTTGAAATGAACTGTTGCTTGTCACTAATATTACCAGAAATTAACAAAAAGTTTCAAACATTTAAGTTTGGCTACTTCACTTTTAGAAGGACTAAAAAATATTTCTCAAAATTTTCTAGATAAAAATAAATTGCAAAACACTTGTTGCAAAATATGCAGCAAAAGTAATATTCCAACAGAATATTAATATGAAGACATTAGAGCAATGAAATGAAAATGTTTACCTATCAAGGAGATCATTCATGTATAAATAGTTCCCCATAATTTGTAGTTTTAATGGAGGTCATGTTTCTGACCATTGTAGATCAAATTATAGTCTTAACTGAAGAGGAATTTTCAAGTTAATTAATGCCCTGGTAGTTTTTATTTCCTCTATAATAACCCAACATTGGAAAATTTAAAATAAAAATGTAAAAAATACTTTATGTATCTAGATATTCCTTTAAAAGATATTCCTGTAACATATTTATGTTAAAATGATAGCAATGCATTTGATATTAAAATAGTTTATATTTTCTGCAATAATGCTACTTTGTCACATGACTGTATTACAGTTTATGAATATTTGTTAAATCCATATTCTAATATTCTAAGTTCATTTTCTAATTTCAATTGTAGTTTAAGAATTTTATCAACAGTTCCAGTTGCTTCTGCAGAGTGAAGTCTCTTCAAGTTGAAATGAATTAAATATACAGAACTACAATGATTTAAAAAATGTTGGCTAATTGTCATTAATGTTAATAGAATGCATATGGAAATCTTGGTTATATCAATACAATTAGTAATTTTGCTGAAATGAAGGCAAGACAAATTAATTTTATGTAATAAGTATATAATAGTTAATGAATTATGTATTTCTTTATTACTCATCCAAGTGTCACTAGCTCATCAACAGAGCACCCAGACATGCACAATAATTAATTCAGTCATCTTTGATATTTTGCTGACTGTCAGTCACATAAAAAACATAGTTTTACACACATTTTCTCAATTTTGTCATTATGAATATTTGTCATGGTAAGAGACAGAACATATTTTATTTAACAGTTTTTAGCTTTACTTATAACTTCTAAATATTTAGACATATGATCTATAGGCTCCATTTGTTCTCTTGCTTTGGGCCCCACAAATGTTAGGAGTGAGTCTTCTTCCTGGAGGGGAAGGAGAATCAATCTTGGGCCCCACCCTCTCCTGGCGAGTGGCCCTAAAGGGTGACTCAAGAGAGGCCCTGAGGTGCAGCTGGGCGGGCCCAGTTAGAATTGCACACCTTCCGCTTTCTCATCCCCAGCAGGAGACACGCACGCAGCCCTCCCCTCATTCTCACTAATGTCCAACAATCTTTAACAAGAGGATAAACCTCCACAGTAACATTTAAAAATGCAAATGCACAATTAAGGTGGCACAATTAATATGAATGACTTTTAGTTGGTGTAATTAGTCTTCCCGTTCTTTATCCTCTGGAATCATTCATTAATAAAGAACATACTATTATTTCACCATGGAGCAGTCTCCATGTCCAGCTGATAATGTTCGGTCTGGAGACGGGAGAAATGGGGAGTTGAGGGGTTGAGAAGTCTTAAAATATATGAGAGATTTTCATGAGAGATTACATTTAATCTGCTCACAGTGACACAGTGGATGGTTGTTCAAACTGTGCTTGAAGGTGCTCAGAAGAGGGGCAGGTGGGGCCAAAATCCAACTCTTGCTCTGGCCACACAGCCCTATGCCCTGATGCCAGGTGGAGTCAGCTCAAAGGGTGCGCCTTTCTCTCGTTCTCCCAAAGGTGCTCTGTGGGCTAGTTGGGGCCCCATCTGCATGTTCCAGAGGACAGAATTAGGCCCAAATGGTGAAAGTTATATGGATGCTGATTTGTGGTTAGTATAAGGAAAAGATGGTTTATAAATTGCATCTCAATTAATACTTATAACAACCCTGAAAGGTAGGTAGAATTATTGCCTTCACTTGGCAGAAAAGAAAACTGAGGCTAAGACATTAAGCATCTTGCCCACCATTCCCAAGAGGCAAACGTGGGATGTAAAGCCAGGCTTTTCTAATTAAAAAATAGCTGTGATCATTCTACTCTATACTCTGATACTGCTTTTTAAAAATTTGGGCAGTTCTATGATGTAATGGATAGTTTTGGAAGCTAGCAAATTGCCACATTTCTTTAAGTGTTTAAGAGCAGGTTGAGCTCCAGCTTATAAGATATGTCATAAAGGGCACCCACATACCCAGTGTGGTAGTTGAATCAGGTGATGCCTACACAGTATGGGTTCAGTCAGGAAAACAGAAGCCACTCCATGCATTTCAAGTATGAAGGGTTTTAATGCAGAAAATCAGAGTCATAACCAACTATTGGAAAAGTTGGGGGAACCAAGATCAGGGAAGCCACCAGCAATGATATTAGCTGGCCATACTAAAGGAGGTGATTCACTAGAGTGCACCTGAAAGCCACTGCAAATTTTAAGAACTTCTGGAAAGTGCCTGCCCTCTATCTCAGTATGGTGCCAAATGACACAATTCTTTAAATTTTCACCTGCAAGCTGTTTAGAACCTCACATGTACCCATGCTTCTGGCTGTAACTGCATCCTGAGAATTATGGCCTCTCCTCTTCAACCTTGCAATTCTCACAGGAGTGCCTCTTATTGGAAGACATGCTGATTTTGACGGGAACCATATGGAAGGAGATTCTGGGAAATGTAGTTCCTGGCTAGAAGAGGGTGGTGGTGAAGCCGAGTTGACAACAAACTCTTTAGCAAAATCCCTAAGCCCCTTCCTGCTGTAATGATGTAGGATTTTATGTGTACTTCCTATTATGTTATAGAGAATTGGGGGTTAAAAGTGATAAGGGCTCTTGTCATTGTGGGAGGATATAGCACTAAAAGGAAAGGCTAGAACTATAGGTAAATTTTCAAGGCATTATTTTGCCTAAGATTTGAGCACCTTTAATTGGGTTGGGCTAAAGAAAACCAGGTAGCTGTAAAACCAGGCCTACTCCTCAGCTTTTAGAGAAATTAGTTATTTACACACAAGATTATGTTCATAATGAGTATATTATGAAGGGCAAAATTTAGGAGGTTATCTTTATGTGTGGTGAAACAGAATTTAGCTCAAACAAACCTAGATGCCATTTGGTATCAGATACCCCAAACCACTTCTCATTTCCCAGCAACATGGGCATTTCTGAGAGTGTGGTTGGAAGGTGTGGGTAGAAAGAGCACACCTTCCCACAGCACACTGAGAATCCTGGCTAGCCATGGACAGGGAGGAATGGTAGCAAGCAGGGCAATGACAATGGATTTGCAGAGCTACCTCTTAAGAGTTCAAGATCTACTAATATGGCCCAATTTGCTGGTTGGCAATACCTCAATTGTACTACAACAGCCGAGGGAGGTTAATGGACTAAGTGAAATCACAAGCAACTTAATGGCAGAGTCAAGATTGGAATTCACATGTCCTGATACAGCCTGAGATGCTTTCCACGATAGCATCCACTGTCTATCTATCTATCTATCTATCTATCTATCTATCTATCTATCTATCTACCTACCTACCTATCACCTACCGATCTATCCTTATTCTTCCCTCTATCTACTCCTTTATCTTTCTATATATATCTAAACAACCAGCTATGTGGTCTCTCCTTTCATCCATCCATGTATGTGCAGGAGGCTCTATGAAGACATAAGGCATCTTTTTCCCTTTCCAGAGTTAATGGAAGAAGGGAAGTAGACAACAGGGTAGCTATTGATTTTTGTTTGTTTGGGCTCCTACCTGAGTAAAGAAAAAGGTTTCAGTCCATAACACAGCATCATAACAATAGCAGGACCTATGAATTTTTCCAATAAGTAATTCCAGGCCAAAGACAATGCATTTGAAAAACAGCCTAGTGTGCTGCAATATTAAAACAGTAGGCCACTATGGTTATAATATACCAGCTATTGATAATGAGATTACAGACTCCTGCCTCCCAGTATTGTCCCTTCTGTGTCCCAGCACTCAATTTTGTTGCTGGTGAACACCTACTGCTGGAGCAAGGGGAGGGCCTTGGTGGTGTGAGCAAGTCTTTTGCTTACATTTGGTGTAAGAACTCTTGTGGCTTTGTAAGTATTAGCCAAGCCACATAGTCTTATATCACTGTAGGAAACAAATCCTTAAAGTAACTTGCTCAAAGGTTAGAAAAATCATGTCTGTATTTACACATCTGAATCCAATCATGCTATTTATGCATATGGTTTGTTTATTGTATTGAAAGAGCTGTTCTCTTCTGCCAAGCCTTAGGGGAAGATTAATCAAATTCATTAATTACTAAACACATGGCTTACATCTGAAATATTTTGTCTGAATTTGGGGGCTGAATTTTAAGAGGCACATTGACGAACTAGAGTGTGTTCACAGGATGGCTGGGATTAAAACAGTAACAAAATGTAATTTTTAAAAAAAACACTTATTGAGTCCTGGGCTAATCACATTGCATGGATTGTTACTTTTAATCCTCAGAGTATTTTATCTTTGAGCAAGTTGAGAATTAGAAAGCTTGAGTTGCCAAAGGTCACATAGCAAGTGATTGAGGTCAGGTAATGACCCTGATGCCAGAACCCAAGCTTTTAGCCACTCACTATACTGGGAGGAACCTGGAAACCACCTCATATGAGAAGTGGTAGAAGAACTGAGAATGTCTGTGTTGAGGAAGGAAAGAACTGGGACCGGTGGAGGCAAGTTACTGGATGGCAGATTTTATCTCAATATAAGGAAACTCCCACCCTTGGAAGTCAGCATTCAAGCAAAAGCCAAAACACTCTTTTTAAAAGAAATAGATAAAACATTTCAGTGCTGATTTGCTGAATGTATGAAGTAAGCAAAATAGAACAGATAACAAAATTATTATTTTCATTTCTATTACTATTAGAAAAACAAGATTAAAAATCTCTAATTCCTATGATTTTTCCTAAAAGGTGACTCCAGAGTAAATGCCATATTTAGGCTCCCCTTCTCTGAATGTGTCAACTGTTTTTTGTGTGTGTGTGTGTGTGTGTGTGTGTGTGTGTGTGTGTGTGTGTTACTCAGTCTTTGAGATTATATAATCCTTAGGTCTGACCCTAGATTCCTACCTCACAATATTGTTCTCAGGATTGAATGAGTATGTGTAGGGCTTTATCATGTTTGCCTGCTATACAGATGTGAGAGATCAACAAACAGAAACAGAATGTATGTTAAGTCCCCTTGATTTTTTTCCCCTATATAATGACACAGATCAGCCTTTAAAGCTACTGAATCAACTAGACATTTATCTGGTAAATAATAGTCATATAAATGTATCCAAGGCCATCACTACTAGTAAATCATATTTACACAATCAAGACTAGTAGTGCCAAGTACTTATTTTTAAACAGTTATACTCTAATATTAGAAAGTTCTTGTTATTTTCTATATGAAGTCTTCCCTCAAACTCTGGGGTCCAGATGAAATGAATGACTTTCATCTTTGATTTTACCATAAAGTTTTTTGTATCATACCTAGGTCCTGCCTTTCCTGCTCCCTGAAACACTCTTCACTCTCTCCCTTCCTCCATCTCCCTTTCCCAAGCCAATTTCTGCTCATCCTTTAGATCCTGGTTTAGACATTCCTTTCTCCAGGAACACCCTCTAATCCTTCATGCCATCCCTCCTCTGTGCTCCCATGGCCATTTTGTACTACCACAACCATTGTACTTATCAACTTCCTTGTAATATATTTATTTTCTCTCTTTTCTTTAGCCTATGAAGTCTGGGAATTCAAGACCTAACCTTTGTTATTGATAATTATATCCTTGGGGATACAACAGGGTCTGGCACATTTGTGGGATGAATATGTAACATATAATCATTTTCTTCTAATGTGAAAACAAAATTCCACTAAATTAATGACTTTCCTAAGACCTCATGAGGTTATTAGTGGTATAGCCCTCTCTGAATCAGCTTGTGTGTGGATCATTACTGATTCTTCTTTTATATTTGTTCAAGAAGAACCATTTACACCATGCCAGAATTGTTGCCATTTCTGAATAGAGAGAAAAGGGATGTTCACACATTGAGGTTTAACTTTATTACCAAATAAAGCAAGTGTGTGATGATGGTTGATAAGTTGTACTCAGTGTAAATGAATAGATTCACTAAACATTTGTATTTGGGCTAACTAGCAGGACAGAATTTATTAAATACCAAGCCAGAGCAGGTAGGTAGGTGAGGAAAAGAGGGCTACATCCCAGAGCCAGGAATGAAAGAGATGGTTAACCAGTAGTGTTGATGATTAATAAATTCAGGTCCCAAGTCTTACAATTTGGGTCATGGAAAGGTCAGATCATAAAAGTCTTTTTTTGCAGCTGAAAAAAAAATAACTGCTCAATAACTCACGATTATATTTGGGATGTATTCACAAAATTCAGCCTTTGATATATCTGTTGAAGTGTTATTTGTTTTTTAGAAATGGATTTAACATTTGCCATTTTTTATCACCGTAAATATAATTACCATAAAATGTAAACCAAGTTCAGCAGTAGCTTCCAGTTCCTACTCCTTTGCCTAAGATACTACTGCAAGACTAGTGAAGTGAAGTAAAATTGCCATTTCTTTTCTCCCAAGTCACAAAATTGTCATATGGGGGAAAACTATAGTTACAGTTTAGCAACTATAACTTGGATTGAAACCATCCCCAGCACTTGTGTGTGTGTGTGTGTGTGTGTGTTTCATTAGTTACTAATCCATCTATGAAATATCCAAAGTCACTCCTACAAATCCCTTCTTGGGACAATTTTCAGTGTTATAAATAGAGAAAAACATCAACATCTGTATGTGCAACTTGTCTAATTATAAGTTGAACTAAGTATATGGAGCTTCATTGTATGTGAAACACTATAACAAAAAACAAAAGTCTCTTAAAGTATGTGCAAACACAAAAGGGCTAAATTAAAATGTCTGTTCATCTATCACTCCACATGGTGAAGAATAACCAACAGCTGATCATTCATCTGCCATTTTCTTCATGAGCACAGTAGAAAGAGATAACTTACCTATCAAATAAAGACATATTTTCTGAGAAATCAACAGTCATAGATTATACTGGTATACATGTATGTGAATAAATGTGTCATTGAATATATATCTATATTTCTACCTGTGTATGAAATTTTGAATACCCTCACCAACACTCCTACCCTCTCCTTTTTTTTTTTTTTTTTACAAGAAAGGATTTTGGATAATAGTTCTTAAATCCTATCATATGTAAAATTGAGAATTCACAAACTTGATTGTTATCACATTGATAACAATTTGTGAATTGAGCTACCAGTCCAAAGCAAAAACTATTTATAAATTAAAAAAGGAGAAAACGGTGGAAGAAGCCAAAGTGAAAATGAAGGGGGAAAGAAATATCTTCTCACACAATAAAAACACACACACATATTTATAACCACATGTGCAAATTTATAAATGAGAGGCCTTGAAAAAATAGGGAAAAAATGAACTAAATGCAAATGTGTTGTATATTAACTATTCAGGAAAAGATAATTATTGTATTAACAGGGGTACTTTAGTTACTTTTTCCCCACTTAGAATGTGGATTGTTCATATCAAGGCATATTGTTAATTATACAGGGCACTTATGAACTTGAATTTCAATAAAAATAAAAAACAGTATTAAAAAATTGAAAGCTGACAAGTTTGATTTGAATGGATGCTGAACTTCAGACAAACGTGTTGTTTGAACTCTGCCTGATGTACTGCTGCTGCCAGGAAGTATTAAAATAATAGTGAATGGTCAGTATGTGCTTATGTATCACATATCAGGCTTAGCAAGAATGTTCCACTCAGAAAATTATATTGTTAAAAATAAGTGACAAAGCTTGAGTAGCCCCTTCAAATCCATAAAGACATTGGAGGAACTGAAGCATACTTATAATAAAACCAGGATTTCTAAAATAGAGAGAGGCTTGAGCTCATGCAGCATCTTGCCAAGTAATCAGATAAAAATGATTACACAAATTTCCAACAATAAATTCCTTCTGTATTTGCTGAGTAAGCACACAGGAGAAGAAAGAAGCATCTTTAGAAGCAGACTTTTATCTATCAGACTCTTCCGTGGAGCCTTTATAAGCATTTGTTTCCCCTTTTCTCCCCTTTAATGCTCTTTCTAAACAGATCTTGAGAAGCCCCTGAAATGGAAAACTTAAACTTAAATCCATACTTAGAGCCAGGATCCATTTCTTGACTATGAAAAAGGGAAAAAAATCATCCCAAACTTCCTTGTCACTAACCAAGCAAATATCCTATCTATCATAAGAATTGTGGTTCCTGGGTAACAGATTAGGCACATCAATAAAATATTGTAACCACAGTTTGAGACAAATGCCCTCATCCATATAAGGTCAGAGATTGACCAAGGTCACATGGAATCTTGAGCATATTTATCACTGGCCAAGCTTCAAACTGAGTTTTAAATTTTATCAGACATTTAGAAAAACTGCTACCAGACGGTGTCAAGATAATTCCTCTCTGTGTTAAAAAACACACTTAGATACAGTCAATAGTAAAAATCAAATAACTAGTCCAAACACTGTACACACCTGGCACCATTCCTACTTCAGGTTAAAAGGTGTCTTATTATTTCTGTGTCTCTCCAGTTAAAACAGCCCACCCAACTAATACATAGTAGCCTACTAACACAATTAGCAAATGATGATTTTCTAGAGCTATAGATAATCCCAAGACAATAGGGAGAGACACGATGTTATTTCAAATTGTAACCCTATTTCCAATTGCAGGAGAGAATCAGAGGTTCCCTCCCTGCAATCCCTACCTCCATCCTGTACCCCCTTTGACTAAAAGAAAATTAGTTCATATTCTGGGATGTTTAGTGCTTCCTATATAAAAGAACTCCCAAATTATAAATTCCCATATTTTGTGGCTAAACTCCATTCTTCAATTAATCTAAAGATGCAGTATAACATTTGGAACCTTCTCAGAGGTGAGAGCCCATATGGTATTGGTTCACAAAGTAAAAAGTAAAAGGCAGAAAGAGACTTTGAGAAGGAGGGTATTAAGATGCCAAATTAGTAAAATAAACTAGAAAAAAATGTTATGTGTTAGAAAGCACAAGGACATATGTTGTTGCTAATTTGTAATGTTTGCTTTTTAAAAAATTTTTAAAATATAAATTATTACATTTAATGACACAAGTATTTGTTTGGCTCTAGTCTGTTGTGGCATTTCACTGGGTAGGGGAGGGATCTAGTATCACAATTCTTTTAGCTGTTAAGATGAAAATCACATTCTATTTTAAAATGTGGATCTGAAGGGGAACTGATGAATCCTGGCAATGGTCATTTGTAGATGCAGAATATCACAAAATGCTGGGGGAAATTCTTCTGTTTGAATCATTCTAGGTACCCAGAATCCTTATTAGTAATAATTAGGGTTCCTATTTTCCCCACAAGTCCTGCCTACTGCACTGCCGGAGAGAAAGTATCATGTAATTTTAATTATCAACCCTACTGCTAAGCAAAGTTTTCATGCTAGCAAGTAGCCAAATTACGGGACTTCTGGCATTTGGAGTTCATTTCCTAGAAAACCATCATTTTGGATAGGGCTAGATTTCCCCCCACACCTCAATGGAACACAATAAAGATTTTATTCTCTGCTCCAATAATCATTGGCAAGAGCATGATGCCTCCTTCTGTCATCACACAGGAAAAAGCACATGAAGACGATCCCAGGAATCAGGAAGATGGGGTAAAGTGAGGTCACAACTGGCAACAAAAAAACCATCCAGTCTTTGAACACAAAGATTGTAAATGTCTACTGTTTTTTAAACTTATTCTTTTTGGCAGGGTTGCATATGTTCTCTGTGCTCATTCCACGAATCTGGCTGATTATTATTCCAATCACCAGAGGAAGAGAGAGTCACATTAATTTGTAGTAATTAATAGCACTGATGCATTTGACAGCGCATGTTAACAAGCCTCTTTGATTGTTTGGATCTCTAACTGCGGCCCTTCTTGTTTGCATCACCTCCAAGGAATTCATAATATCAAAGCTTAACGGTATCTGATACTTGTCAAAATGCAATTTATAAAAGTTTAATTCTTTTATTGATTTAGTTTGGTTTTGATGCCTGCAGAGTCAGCTCCCTTGACAGAACTTAGCGGATTCAAATGCTTGTCACCAGCTCGGCCTCCTTTTTGCAGGGAACAATTGCCATAGGCCAAGCCAACAGGCATGGTTTAATTGCCATTAATTAAAAGCATAAATCTCTTTTTTCTTCAGTTGCGCTGCTCTTAAAGGGGGCTGCACATATCTCTCTTTTCCTGTGTTTGTCAGAACACCTTCTGGCAAGCAAAGTTAACCCATTCCATCTTTCTAAGCACTTTCTGGGATAATCTTTTGAAGCATTGCTCTTATGATCTGATGTGAAATGCATGCGGTTCGGTGATATTTAACAAACTGGATTTCTTCTTTATTGCAGTATAATGAGGTCAAATGAATCCCTCCATGGGTTGTATACATGCTTAAATGGTTTTTGCATCAAATTCTTTTTGACAGCAAATAAAACAGCAGCCAAACAAAACATCAGCTACTTAAAATTGGAAGAGAGGGGGAACTGGAAGAGAATGAGCTTTTAAAACAAAAACACACGTATGCTTTTTAACATTAGGTGCAAGTAACCTTCTAGCAAAATAAATCTGCCTGGTCATTTTCAGATTGGAAGCAATTAGAGAGATTCTTGGGATAAGGGGAAGTGCTGAGCTTAACAGAGCCCAAATGATTATACAGTAAATATTATTCCAGCTCCGTTTACCTTCTAGTATTATCATTAAATCTATTTCATTTAGAAGGGACCCAGTGATGTTGTGAGCAAGGTAAAAATAATGAGGAGAACTCATCGCTCACTTTGATGAGGGAAGGTAAAGAGGGAGGGTGAAGTGGGTAGGCTCGTTTTTATTATTTTTTTACTTGCCCACAATTATCCTATGAAATGATTATCCACCAGGCTTTGCTATTCAATGGCAGTGTCAAAACAATTCGGTTTCCCCCGGCTGCCAAGCGCCTTCTCTTTCTCCCTT
>NC_059130.1:54920798-55030798 GCF_020740605.2 Lemur catta
TGAGCTAAGCGGCTGGCCCGGGGTGGAGCGAGTCTCCATGTCCTTAACCCTCGGGCCCCCCGCAGGGCTGGCGGTACTTTGCCCTCCCCAGCTCCCAGGAGGGGAGCAGGGGCCTTCAGGGTTGTAGCTGAGGGGCCCGGCCCGGCCGCAGACAGCAGCGTCGCAGAACGCCGCAGCCACGACTGGACAGTACAATCGTTTTCGCTTGGATTAGAAGCAGAGGCTGGTGGCTCAGTGTAAATGTCACGCAGCAGCTTTTAATAAAGGAACGTTCAGATTGTTAGATTGCGCAGTACAATGTGAGTTCTGTGCCCCCCCTTCTCAATCCAGCTTCATCGCAGCCCCCCCCCATTCCTGCACACACATCACACCTCGGCGCGCGTTACAAATATGTTACATATTCAGAGAGATCTCGCCGCGGCGCCTGCGGGCGGGGCACTCTCTCGTTGCTTAACATCTACCTAGCCGAAGGCTGCAGGGCGCCAGAGCCGACCACCGGCTTCAGGAACAGAAAAAAAACTCAGACTGGACCTGCTCTGCGGAAGCTTCTTTTACACCTCCACTTTCCAATCTCTGAAAGAAATTCCCATTGGGAAGGGCGTCCTAAAAGCGCCGAGCTAGGAGGCGGGACCAGCAGCTCTCGGTTAAAGGGCTCTAGTTAAGAGTATTTTAATTCTTTCACATGGGCCCTCCCAAACCTTAAAAACCTAACCAATTGAAGACACACACACACACACACAAAAGGGGGAAGGGAAGCAAAATCAATCCGCCGAGTTCAAAGCGCGGGGTCGCGGGAGGAGGCTGCAGGGTGCTGGGCGCGGGGCCCAGTGCGCAGCGGAGGGCCCCGTCGACCGCAAGGAGACTTCAGGTGCCACCCGGCTGTCATCCAGCTGCGGGTGTGTGTTTGTGTGTGTGGTGGGGGGGCGTCACGCCCTAATCCAGCCCGCTGTTTGCCTGTCTTCCCTCCCCTGCCAGCCAGCAGCCGCCCATCCTCAGAGAGAAAAATGTTAGTGTGGGCACATTACGCACCATTAGGGAGACACTACGGTTTTAATGTGGCCTAATTAGTGCCGCTAACCGAGCAAATATTATTATATTGAATAATGATAATATGATGAAAATATTAATGCTTCTGAACTTTGCACGTGGGAGCTGTTCCTTCGGTTCTCCTGGGACACCCCAAGCACGCTCAGACCCAGCGGCAGATGCGGTCAGCCGCACCTCCGGGAAGGAGAGCCCACAGGCCAGCTCAGGACACACGTGTATCATCGCAGGCACATAAACTACACCCTGCGCCATGCACACATCAGCCACCCACCCATCACCCACCACGCAAAAGACCTTCTTCCAATGGTGTTCTCTTTTTCTCTGTAGGAAGCTGTAAAAAGCAAATCAGACAGGAGTCCGCCGGGGTCTCCCTTTACTGCGCTTCGGCTCAGCACCCCAGGACTGTTGCAGTGGGCGCCCCGGGTGTGTTCTGCCTTAACAAGGACCGCCAGGCAGGTGGAGTTGGAGCGACAGCCTCCTCTTATTGCCAAATGTTTCTCCCTCGGGAATTCGGTGAAAAGCAGGCATTTAACAATTAGGGAATGAGGAAGGCTCCTCAAAATAAGAATTCGAAATCTTAATTCGCGTAGCGAGTTTGGAGGGCCAGTGGCATGGGAGAAGGGTGAATGTGTTTGGCTGGGAGGCACGTACTGGCTGGAATGTGCCCCGGTCGCAGATGATCGGCTCATTCTCCCCCGCCCATCCCATTCTTATGGAGCCTCAGGAGAAAGAGCCAGGGAGGTTGGCTGTCCTATCCTTGCTGCCTGAAGACAGCTCAGCTCTTTACTGGTGGCTGGGCTGCAGCAGGGCAAGGGCCTAAGAAGAGTTTTCAAAACGAGGCGTTGGGTATGTCCCGGGAAATGGGGATACGTGATCTCAGCCTGAGAGCGCCCCCTCTCGGGTTGAATTGCCTCCTTCCCCTGCTGGGCGCCCACAGATCACATTGCTGCGCATTTTGGGAACTCTTTCCGGAAGGCAACCTCGGTGTTGGCTGCTGCTCAGTGAGTTGTTCTCCGACACAACCACTTACTCTCCGGCCCGTGCGTCTGGACTGGAAATCGCCTCCTAAACACTTGTTCAGTTCTGCGGGGGCGGGCAATCTGGCAGGCGTGATCCCTGGAAGTTGGAAGATTCTGTAGACCCGGGAGAGACTGAGAGAGCAGACGGAGACAGCTCCCCGACTCCCCGCGCGGTATCTGGGAACCCAGCCCCGCCTGCACCAGAGGGAGGAAACGGGGCGGGGAGCTTTCAATTTGTTCCAGTGATGGCTCTAACTTAATAAGGCGATTGATTAGCGCTCAAAGTGCCGTTTTAATTAGCCGCTTGTTAATTAACATCGCAAATGAATTTCCTCTTCTCTGATTGGCATCCTCTCTGTGTGCTCTGAGGCTTTCGTTTCTCCTCTGTCTCGGCCTCTCAGTTCTTTCTTAACCTCAGCAATTGCTAGAAGAATCAATTCCCTTCATGAGACCTTACAGGCTTCAGGGTCCTATTTACGTGGGACGTGGCTGTGTCACATGGAGGCCCTTTAATTTCTCCAGGAGCCTGCCTTCAATGGACAATATTTCAGCTTAGGAGGGGTGAAATAAAATCTCTCCCCATGTCTCCCCACCCCCACTGCCTTCACTTTATCAACTTCTCTATCTCCTCACCTGAATTGGAGATCTCTTTCTGAGCTTCCTAAGCTCATCAAGCCTCCCAGAATTCGGAAATCTAGAAGGAGGAAAGGGGATACAGTTCTGGTTTGAGGGGGCTGAATCATCTCCTGGGACCAAATCTAAGAGACTATGTAACCTCTTGTAAACTCTGTTGCCCAGGTCTGCGGACATTGCCTTTAGTTCCTTTTCTCTCCAAAATGTTCAAGAGTATTTTGTCTCTTCCTGCTGCACTCAAAAGAGATCCCTGAAGCCAACGTATGTCTACAGTTAGCAGCAGAGCTCTACAGTCAGATTAAAGGTTTGGACAATTTGTAGACATTTTTGCACCATTATTACCCTTAGTTACCATAGAAATCCCTCTATATCCCACTACTTGAGATGTTCCCCTTTTCTTTCTTAACTGAACACACACTTCATTTTCTTTAGAAAGACTTTCTCTTCCCCCAACCATTCCAAAGGTAAGATTTCCCACTTTCTTTCACATCTCCACTGTAGCAAGTTCAGATTTGCATCACGATATTTGTGACAATTTCTGGCACAAGCTCTTGTCAACTCTTTGAGGTGGATTAGTGTCCCTTTGTCAAGCATCTGGCATAGAATGCACATTCAGTAATGTCTTTTGACTGAGTGAATAAACAAAATAAATGAGGGAAAGAATAAATGAAAAAAATATGGCTACTGAGTGTTGCCCATAGCTAGAAATAATTGTCATCTTTGTGTAGTGTATTTAACAAACTCTTGCTTTACATTTTGTAAAGAGCTTTTACATAGAAGGTCTTATTTGGCCATCAGAGCCATCTTATTCTAGGCAAGAATTATTCTCTTTTTTAATAGAGAAGGAACTTGGTGATCAGAAAGGTTAAGTGTCTTGCCCAAGAACACTAGAAAGTAGTAAAATGGGACTAAAACTCTCCTTTCCAACATTCTTTCTTCTACATCTGTGCTTACCTTCCTGTCAGTTGCCTCTGCACAACACATATCTATCCCCCAGGGAGAGCCAAGTTCACTAGATTCCTTTCAAACTGCTTATCTTAAAAATTTTGGTGATGCTTATGGCTCTTGCAAATTTTATTATAATACCAGAACCATCTCTCAAAACTTTCATTCCCCTAGAACAATTGGTAATTACATAGATTATCATTTTAACTGGTTCCTATTAAAATATTTTTTAGTTACCTAATTTTTTTCTTTTATTTTACCTTTCTCCCTCTGCTCCCAATCCCCATTCTCTCAGTTTCAGTCTATTTAAGGGACTCAATTACATTTTAGTGTCTCTTTCTCTTTCTCTCTCTCAGCAGAGCTGCCAGTATATTTCTCTTTAATATATTATTTCTCTAAGCAAATATGCATCAAATCCCGAAGCGGTTAAAAATATATTGATAGACTGGGGGGAAAAAAAGGAAAACTTCCGACGTTTCTGTTGCTTTGAAATGGCGAGAGGTCACACAATCTTCAGGGTGTCAGCCTTAGAAGGCGGAGAGCTCATTTGTGTATCTTGCATCTTTTTTTTATAGAAAGAAACAATAGCTGGATCCCTCGGTTCGGAGCTCTTGGCGCCGCCCAGTGGAGGGAAGCGCCTTTGCACCTCGTTCCCATCAGTTGGCATTGTCATCATGTGAACATTTAGAAACGTTAAAATTGAGTATGATAAAAAGAAACACTTCCTCCAAGTTCATCATAGTCTGTGGGTGAATTTCTTCAAAGTTAACTTTTGTTAAAAAAAAACCGGATGCTCCAGTTTAAACACAATCCCAAATACCAAATCTAGGTGGTGAAAGTATCTTGTTGAGAATTTAGTAAGGAACAAAACTTGTTAAAATATGCTAGTGTTTAGACCATTCTTTGCAGTAGGAAAGGAGCATCTTTGGTGCTGATCATCACTGATGTGTCCTTCAGAGCCAGGGAAAAAAAGTTTGTTCTCTATTACCCACAGTTGGCAAGTAATTGTTTTCTGGACGATAATTGAAAAATCTTTAAAAAAATTACACAATTTTCTTTCTTCCTTCTCTTCTTTTATTTAAGGCTTGAAAGTGAAAGGTTATATATAAACTCTTGCCAGTTTAGGGACTCTATTTATTTGTATTTTAAGTCCAGTGAGGAAATCTGAGATGAAATCCAGTTAAAGTATTTCCTTTCATTTGGAAATGTGATTAATCTGCATCCTATTCTATTTCTGAATTGTGATTTTTTAAAATGAAAAGTGAATTATGCTTACTTTGCCAGAAAATGCATGACTTCTTGGATGTATACATTATATATACTCTCAGGAAAAAAAAAATGGCAAAAGAGGAATGTGTCTAGAGAAAAAAGAACTCAGAAAAGTTAAACAAAACTCCAGCTCTGAAAAATTTGTTTTTCATTTAGTTTGTGATCTGGTCCTCAAGTTCCTCTTTCGAATCTTCAGGTCACTACTAGCATTTCCTCTCTGGGAGGGACCTAAATATACGCACCTTAATAAAAGTCAAGGTCATACTTTCCCCTCACCATTGCTGCTGATCTCCTAACACCGACCCAGAGAAATCTTCTGTGATACCAACCCTTTATTAAGAAAATATCATCCGAGACGTTCACAAGGTGGGGAATACTGGGTGTCCGTTCGCTTTGCTTTAGAGTTGTCATAAAACACCCACTCTCCTCTGCCCCCAACACTTCCACATTCCTCTCTCCCTTTCTTTTCAGATTTCAATTTTTCGTAGGGTCATATTTGCACCGTCTCCCCTGCCAATGTTGTGAATTATTCCAAGCAAAAAACCCTGTCGAACCGCCCAACACAAGCTGTACGATCAGCCTTTTGAGCTCTTGAGTCATTTTAGGCGTCGGAACAAAACAAAAACAGGCTTAAATGAATTATTTATCAAGGTCGAGAATGATTGATTTGTGCAGTGCCGTCAGTTCTGGATTTTAAATTTGTTTTCGCCCCTGCCCCACTTCCCATACTGAATACGCAGTGAGGAGAGTGCGAGTTGGAGACCCCAGGGCTAGGAGAAAACGCACCTCATTTGAGAAGTTAGTGGGCGACAAAAACAAAAAAAAAGGAAGCACCCTAATCGATATGTGAAGAGGGGAGAAATGTGTAGTGTCCGTTTGCAGTCTCACAGCCCTGACGCCCTTCCCGCCCTTCCCAGAGTGGTCAACTGTGCCAGAGGCAGGGAGGTCGGGGTGCCCAGGCAGCGAAGGTGTGCGGCGCCCGGCCTTACAAGGCTGGGCCTTGAGACATTCGGTAAATTGAGCTCCTACTTTCCTGGCCCGTGTTCGTATAACCCCGGCCCAAAGGCCAAGGCCTGGCCCAAGCTCTCTCTGGAGGGTCCTACCTGGCCAGCACTCAGTTCCCGCGCCAAAGGCGGCGGATCCAACCCCGCTGCAGCCTCGGGGGTCCCTACCCCTCACCGGCCACACGTTCCCGAGGGGCTCCCCGCACACCTAATGCTAGCGTCGGCCTCTGCCTCAAGCACGTCCCGCGTCCCCACCTCGGCTCACCAACCCCGGCTCCTCCGCCAAACTCCCCTCGCCTTCTGAGAAAAGCGAGAGCTGTCCGGAGTGTACATCTCCTCGCCTCGGTCCCTCCTCTCCCCGGTGTTCTCAGAGACAGCCCTAGGAAAAATGGCACGCAGATGATAAAAAGCAGCTCAACACACCCTCGAAATAGCGCGGGCTTTTTCTGGGTCAAACACAGAGATTTCCCTAGGAAAACGCGGGGACAATGAGTGTCCCACCTACCCCCTTCCGGACCTAGGGTTCACACAGAAGCAGTTCCTACCGAAAGGCAAGATCTTGTCCCAGGAGGTCATCTGCCTCGCTGACCCTCCTCCCCTCGAGCTCAATAGAAAAAAGCTGTTGCCCAGAAAGCGACCTACAGAACTGCAACTAAACCCCAGATTTCGGCCCAGCCCTTGGAGACTTTAAAGGCCATTTTCTAACATCATTCTGCATCTAGTCACGGAAGCGATGCCAGCCCCACAGATTCATAGGGTTCTTAAAATGGTAATTTGGAGTAAATTGTAACTCAAAGAACTTTGAATCATTCATTAGCACCTTATAATTACTCTGCTAATTAGGTTGACACGGCACTTAATCAGGAGTAATACGCTGTCTTGTCACTGGCACTTCCCATTACTCTGACATTCAACAAGAGACAGGTTGGAGACGTCCTAGAGAAAATAATGCAAGTTGATACCCTCCGACGAGGCGTCACAGTCATGCTTCGGGTCCCAAGTGGATCCACAGTGACTGTTTCCTTTCCAAATGAGCGGCTGGCCGAAAGGGGTGGGGGGGTGAACGAACTGGCTTGTGGCGCGGCTGGGGCCCAGGCTGAGACCCGCCACTCGGGTTCCTGAGCCCCACTCCAGCCCGACACCACAGTGAACCGTGGCTGCCCTCGCCACCAGAGAACGCTTCGGGCATTACTTCCCCGGCTCAGGAGAAAGTGTCTGGCCAGGCGTTTATTTCTTCCAGCACGGACTCTCAGTGGATACAAGCTGGGTCCCCGGTTTTGAGCCGCAGGCTCGGGCTTCCCCGCGTGCCCGGTGCACGCGGACCTGCTGCATCTTCCTTAGAGACCGGCCGCCCCGCCGGGCTCAGCCCGAGCGCCTGGGTTTGGGGAGAAACCAGAGCTCAGAGTCCGCCCGCCCATCCGGAGCTCCAGCTCCTGAAGTTGCAGTTTCCTGTGGGTTCTTTAGGGACCTACTCTGCGCTTAGTGTCATCCCACTATTCCAGAGCGAGTCTGGGGAGGCTGAGAGGGCGGCCGCGCTGGAGTCTAAATAAAGGTGAGTCAACCCGATTCCGTTTCCCTTCCGGTCCTCTTTCCCCTCTCTTCTGACTTCTTAAGAAAAGGGATAATTACTATTTTTTTCTTTCCTCCCCTTTGGCTCCCTCTCTTTAGTCTCCTCTGTCCTCTTCCCTCCTCCCTTTGCCCCTCACTCGTGATTGTGGACACCGGGACCACTGGACTAGGCGCCCGGCTCAGGGCTGCAGGCACAGGGATGTGCGGGTTCTCAAAAGAGCAGCGGGTCCGAGCCGCGTTCGCTGACGGACTCGCGAGCCGTGCGCCCATTGGCTCCCGGCACGTCGGCGTCGTTCGCTCGCGCGGGCACGGCCAATGGGGGCTCGGGGCCCGGCGCGCGGCCTCGGCGGCGGGGGCGCGAGCCCGGCGAGGCTCGGCTCGGGGAGCGGCGGCAGTGGCCGTGACGTCACGGGAGGGGGTCGGCGCCGCCCGCGAGCCGCCGGATTACAAGCTATCGCGCCCGGCAGCGGCCGGAGTCGCCTGGCGCCGCGTCTCCGCCGTCTCCTCCGCCTGCGCCTGCTCCTCTTCTACCTCTTCTTCCTCCTCTTCCTCTGGTTGCCGCTGCCACTGCGGCCGTGTCTGCTCCACAACTCTCCAAGAAAGTTCAGAAACTTGGCTCTGGGGCGGTCGAGTCGCGCGCAGCTGCCACCTCAGGAGCCGCGGGGGAGCTCCAAGGGTGCGCGGCCGCCGGGGCTTCACGGTCGCTGCACCTGCCACATCCGCCGCCGCCGCTGCCGCCCGGTGCCAGGCTGTGGGCAGACCCAGGCGGCGGTGGCGGCGGCGAAGGGGTCGCTTCCTGCCGCCTGCGCCTTCGCCTGGGTCCCGGCGCGGCCGCCGCCGCCCCACGTGCGCGGTCGTTCTTGGAGCGCACATTCTGTGGTTTCCCAAAAATTTTTGTAACTTTCCCCCAGCCTTTCTTTCTCCCCACCCCTACTTTTTGCGTAAGGGAAAAAAAGTTGTGTCGAAAGTGTCCACTGACTGTCACCTCCCAATTATCCTTCCTTTCCTCCCCAACCCCACTTTTTTTTTTTTTTAGCGGCGGCAATATTTAGTGTTTATTTTGTTTTACTGTCGATAGCTTCCTTTGCTTGTTCTGGGCGGCTGCTGAACGGCGGAGTGGCGTGGACCTCATGTAGAAATGACAACAATGGAAGGGGCCAGCGGGTCGAGTTTTGGAATAGACACGATTTTGTCCAGTGCCAGTTCGGGCAGCCCCGGCATGATGAATGGAGATTTCCGCCCGCTCGGTGAGGCCAGGACCGCGGATTTTAGGAGTCAGGCCACCCCGTCCCCCTGTTCGGAGATTGATACCGTAGGAACGGCGCCTTCTTCGCCTATCTCGGTCACCATGGAGCCCCCGGAGTCGCATCTGGTAGCGGACGGGCCCCAGCATCACCACCACCTCCACCATAGCCAACAGCCGCCGCCGCCAGCAGCGGCCCCGACGCCAAGTTTGCAGCCTTCTCCCCAACAACAGCCGCCGCCGCCGCCACAGCAGCCGCCGCCGCCCGCCCAGCAGCTGGGCTCGGCCGCCTCGGCCCCCAGGACTTCCACCTCTTCTTTTTTAATTAAGGACATCTTGGGCGACAGCAAACCTCTGGCGGCGTGTGCACCCTACAGCACCAGCGTCTCCTCTCCCCACCACACCCCGAAGCAGGAGAGCAACGCAGTGCACGAGAGCTTCAGGCCAAAGCTCGAGCAGGAGGACAGCAAAACCAAACTCGACAAGCGGGAAGATTCCCAGAGCGACATCAAATGCCACGGTGAGTTGCGCCGCCCGGGCTCTCTCAGCCCGCTAGCTTCTCCTCCAGGTTCCCTTTTTCCCCTTCAGCCTCCAGCGAATCTGATGGGGAGTTTTTCCCGGAGCTTCTCCGGCGATTGGGCGACGGTCGAAAGACTGCAAGCTGGAGGGAGGCCTAGGCATGCGATTTGGTAACTAGTTCCAAGTTCTGTTTATTGTTACATTTCCACCCTACAGCTTTCACCGCCATCCAGCTCCTTTCTTTGTTTTACTTAATTTTAATTTGTCTGGGGAAGGCGGCCGCGGTGGAGGCCATCTGACTGGAAATACTTTTCGTTGATAAAAGGGACGGACTTGAGGTTTTCCTAGCCGAGACCTTGGGAATGCAAATGGGAGGAGGTGGGAGAGAGAAACAGCTCAGCAAGCGTGCTGTCTAGGGGTGTGAATAAACAACCTGATATTTATTCTTTAATGCAAATGATTTCACCCCCCCAATCTTATTTTCTAAACACCATTACAGGAATTACTGGATTTAATGAAAGAAAAATTTCCGAGTTGATTAACAGCAACTTTTTTTCATTAGATTGTGTAGATCAGTAAAAATTCATAAACAGTTTTTAACAACATCTTTATTACCCCGTGGCCCCAACTGAATATCTGTATCTTAGTAAGATTTTTGGCCCCGTACAAGTAATTGGGAGGTTGCATTTATAAAAATAAATTTTTATGGACTTGAATTTATCTATTTTTTGTAAAATCAGATGAAAATTGAAATTGTCCTTCAACTCCGGTTTTACATTTTCTTGTCAGATAATTTCATAAGTAAATGTTGTGGTTGGGGCATGACAAGAGTTTTAGCATACCAGGAGAGTTTTTTTCACCTTTACTGATAAGTTTATTATCATTTTTATTATTAATCCTTGTTTTTCTGGTAAAGATATACGCTGACTGTCTGGAAGGTAGGGTATTACTCCTCATTTTACTATTATGATATTAGCATAATAGTGTCCAAAACAGATGTACAGTCTGGTCTGGCGATTTTTTGTGCACCAACCTCCCCAGTGGGTCAATTAGAGAGATTATTGTTCTTCCTTCAGGGAAGATCAAGGAGCACTGCACAAACGGGTACAAACAGAGAGGGATTGACATATCGATTTCCCAGCATTTCAGTAAAAAACCAAAGTTGACAAATAGAATCCGGAAATCTCCGTGCTGTCACCTGGATGGGCTCAGTGATTTTGAGCTCAGCTCGGTGTCTGTGTGACAAATTCTTTTGGAAGCGTTAAAAGACCTGATGCAGGTGGCTGCACAAAGCTTGATTCCAACATTTCTCAAGTGCATCTGAAAAAGAGAAACAAATGCCTATAACTTTCAGTAGAAAGAAAAAAGTAAAATGAAAAAGGTGCCCCCGTCAAAAAAAGCAGAGTAGAAAGACCCTTTGAAAAGCACCAAATCAGAGAAACAAAGTCATAATGAAAACATTAAAGGAAAGAGACAGTGTCTCCCCCCAATCAAGGAAACAACAATAACAAAAGAACCCTTTATTGAAAAGTATTTTTTTTTTCTTTCTAACTGTCAACCATGTGAGGATCACAAATGAATCCCTTTAGGACCTTCAAACAAGGCCTCCCACTCCCCAGTCAGAAAATGGCCCTCTTGCTCCATACTGGCTGAGGCCCAAGTATGTGAGTGAGGGGGGTGGCAGAGTGTAGTCCCCTGAGAGGAGTGGCTGGCTTGGGAACGTGGAAGTGTGTGCCAGGAGGACACTCCATACTTCCCCATTCTAGCCTAACTTACAGCTGTGGCTGGGTTTCTGTTATAGGAACAAAGGAGGAAGGAGACCGGGAGATTACAAGTAGCCGAGAGAGTCCCCCTGTGAGAGCCAAGAAGCCTCGCAAAGCCAGGACTGCTTTCTCCGACCATCAGCTCAATCAACTTGAGCGTAGTTTTGAGCGGCAGAAGTACCTGAGTGTGCAAGACCGCATGGACCTGGCTGCTGCGCTCAATCTCACTGACACCCAAGTTAAGACCTGGTACCAGAATCGCAGGTAAGAGAAGCTGTTTGGCATAGCAAAGGTGTCTGGCCATTTAAGTCATGACCATCATACCAGTCTTCTCTCCTGGCCTCGGGAGACTCTTGGGAGAGTGAAAGAGCCTGGAGTGGGCACTTGGGTGCTTTCTGGCTGAGGCAGGAGTTAGCCACACCCCCAAGGTGAGAGGGACTGAAGGGCAGCTGGAATTTGGACAGTTTTGCACTTCTAAGTGTCTTAACAGGTGCTGCTTTCCTTCTGAAACCTGAGTGGCTGGAATTCCCCCCCACTTCATCCCCAAATCAACCAAGCCACACCTTCTGAAATTGAGACATCTGTGCAGCTGACACTCAGGCCCAGAGAGCCTGTGTGGTGCACCCCTTGGGCTCGCCCCAGGCTGGTTCCAAACGTCTGTAGCCGGCAACACTGCCCGGCTATTGCAGTCCCACGGAGGGGTCCCACCAGCCTTGGTTTAAATGTCCTTGCTTTGGCCTATGAGGCAGCTGAGAGAGGCAGGGTCCAAGCCTTGGTCTGTGTAGCTGCAGAGACTAGGAGAGCCCAGCTGGGTTAGGATTGGGTTGGTAGCCGCAGGCTGGAGAATTGGGCAGCTGGCCAAGCATCCGGACTTGGGGGGGTAGGGGAACTGTCCTCTGTACTGTCTGCCTCCGTGCTGTCTAGACATGGAGAAAGGGTGCTGTTGGAGCCTGCCCAGCATTGCTGCTTCTTTAGAAGGGAAATTGGGAAAGCAAAAAAGGCTGACAGTGCTAGCAGGGTCCTGAACTGTACGAGCGGAACCTAGGCAATTGGTGGAGGTTATGCTGTTTTTCCCAAGCCTGGCAGTCTTCTCCCTTGTCCAGGTCTGTCTCCCCCTCCTTTTCTCTCGTTTGTGTTCTAATCGCCCATAAGTGCGGTTGGAAATGCCCATCCAGTTGTCATCTTTACCATAATTTTCTGTCTCATTACATACGGTTTCAGCCACCCTAATTCTGTCGGAAAACATTAGTGTCATTTGTAGCCAATTTAAAATGGGCGACATGTTTATTAATTTGGCTGGAGCTGCTGGGTATGGATGGCCCACCAGCCTTGCGTTCCTTCATAAGGCATTTGAGCAAACGCCTGCTCATCTCTTCTTCCTAGCTGGGTGTGTGGTGGGGGAGGGAGGAGACCGAGAAAAGCTGATCACAGGTTTTAATTGTTGCTTTCTCTCCAAGGAAGAAATATCTTGAAATGCATTCCACCCCCCGCCCCCTCACAAATGGCCGGGAGGTACTGTCCCCTTGGGAGAGCCCTCCCTCAAACGAATTTGAGATCTTGTTGCCTTCCTCTCCCTGAACCCCCTGCTCACTGTAAGGTCCTGTCAGGCTGATGAGAGAGAGATGTGTTTCCACAGCCTGGGGACTGAGAGGGGCTGGGGTCCAAGGCCCAGGAATCTCTGCGTCCCTTTGTTTCTGGTTTCTTCACTCTCAGCTTGGAGGAAAGAAAGAGGGACCGAGAGGGGACACTTTGGGGTTGTTGAAGGGCGGTATACGGGAGGGAAAGGAAGAGACAGAAGACTGCCTGTGGAAAGAAGGGTCTCATTTGTCCCCCAGGAAAGTTTCAGGAAGTAGCCAAACTATAAGGGGGACAACAGCAGAACAGAGGGATAGGAAAAGGCAGCAAAGCTTGTAGGATTTCATTTGTGTTTCAGATGTTAAGTGTATAATTTATAAAATTGGCTTTGAATTTGGGTCGTTCTTCATTCTTCCAGCAATGCTGGTGCAGGAGATGAGGTGCATTCCCGGTGCTCAGCGGTCTCTCAGTCTTCCTGCCACCTTTGAGATAGAGAAGGGGGTGGTGGGAGAGGGCCAGAGAAGGGGCCTGGGTCTTGCTGCCTGCACAGTGTCCACAGCTGCTGGGTGCATGCACGCCTGCTTTCTTTCAGGACCAAGTGGAAGCGGCAGACTGCGGTGGGCTTGGAGCTGCTGGCTGAGGCGGGAAACTACTCGGCGCTGCAGAGGATGTTTCCGTCCCCTTATTTCTATCACCCCAGCCTGCTAGGCAGCATGGACAGCACTACAGCGGCCGCGGCTGCCGCTGCCATGTACAGCAGCATGTACCGGACTCCCCCGGCACCCCATCCCCAGCTGCAGCGGCCCCTGGTGCCCAGAGTGCTCATTCATGGCCTGGGGCCCGGGGGACAGCCAGCCCTCAATCCCTTGTCCAGCCCCATCCCAGGCACCCCGCACCCCCGGTGAAGAACGGGCAGAGCAAAGGTGTTGCAATCCCTCCCCCATACCCCACAACCCGGACAGCTGCCCCTCCTCTCCCCGCACCAAGCCACCAGGCCTCCCTGGCAGTCGACCCTGGGAGGCAGAGGAGAAGGAGAGGAAGAGAAGATGCTCACCAGTGGGCAGAGGACCCTCAAAGAGGAGCCAGCCCTCTACTCTGCGTCTCCCTACCCCTTGAGATAGGCCTGGAAAGCTCTCCCACAGCAGTGTGACGGGCGAAAACGCAGAACCCACACAAAGTGCGACCAGTAAGTGAAAACATCAACAAAAACAAAACCTCAAGTTCTTTTAAACAAACGACTTTAGGGACAAGGAAGAGGGAGGGAGGGGGGAGGGCGAAGGAGGGAAGAAAGAAGGGCACGGAGCGGAAACCGCACAGGCAGAGAGAATTGTCGATGGACAGATAGCCTCAAGTTCCGAGGCAGAGGGCGTTGCTGTGGACATTCCGTCTGCCCCGGAGAAAAGAGGAGGGTGACTGAGAACTTTGCACTGATTTCTCATGACCTTTTTTCTTTTGGAAAAGTGGCATGCTCCATAATATGAAAAAAAAAATGTACATTTGAAAGACTGAGTGATAAGTGATATATCATATTTATTATATGTTGTCCAAAAGAGAGTCACTTATATACGTTAGTAAAAACATGATTTTTCTTTTCATGTCTTTTTGATTCAGTAAAATAAATGCTTAGACAAAAATATAGATTTTTTTGTGATTGAAAATTACAAAAATAAAGTTTATCTTTTTTTAACAAGTGATGAAATCCAAGGGAGCTGATTTTGCTAAAGCAGAATGTACTATGATGAGATGTGTGACTTGGTTTAGGAAAAAAAAAAATCCTTCTATAATATTAGGAATTTACAACATCTGTAAAGACGTTGGATTGGCTTATGTAAAAACAGCTCCATTTTTTATGCTGGCCTCTTCTGAGCCATTATTTGATACGTGTGAGTTCCTTTCTTTTTAAGTGGACGATTTCAGAGAGCCCATGAGGCCTCGGGAGGAAGTCGGTACTCGTAGGCTGTTGGTGCTGGCTAAGTGGACGGCCAACTTCTGCTGTCCTGGCCGGCCTGGAGGCCCCAGCTTGACCGGGTGTGGAGATCCCACTGCCCACCCCTCTCCCTTCTCCTAGGGGTCTTCTTGGGTTAGCGCTGGGCGCTGAGTGCTGGGCGGTGACGACGCTGGCAGGGGCTGGGCGGCGGGAGGACGCTCCTCTGGCCTCGCAGCTGTTCTGCCGCCTGCGGCTGGGCACCCTAGCGGCCCGGACAGCCTGCGAGCAGGAGGCTGCAGGGTGAGCAATTAGTACGCCCCGGGGGACTCAGAGAGGCCTCACTAACAAACCCTTGTCGCGGCTTTGATCCTTGCCTTCTTGGTCTCCCAGCGGCCGGCATCCAGCCCCCAGCTCCACACAGAGCTGCTTGTGAGTTCGCTGTGTTGAGATGCCTGGAGCAGGAATGCAAAAGCGAACTCTGGCTGAGACAGGCGTGCCAAGCCTTTTATCCGCGCCCCTGGGACAGCTGGGACTGCAAAATGAGAGAGACCCTCCCCAGAATGTGGAGGAGGCCCGTTTCCTACTTTAGGAGTGTGTGTGTGTGTGTGTGTGTGTGTGTGTGTGTGTGTGTATGCGTGTGTGCATATGTAAATGCTCATAGTACATCAGTGAAGCCCACCGCAAACACCCCTGTGCAAAGCTGGCTTCCCACCAGGCTCAGTGCTCAGGACTGTATGAGGGAACAACTAAGTGGAGGGTGCAGTCCTAAGCCTGCTTCCACTCTTCTCCAGCTCCCAGGATACTTCCTGAGTAGCCAGTCAACCCCCTATCTGGGTATCCTCAAATTTCTATCCTCACTCCTGCCCTAGTACAGTGACAAAGGGGTAAAATACATCTAGATCTGGCCTCCAACTTTCTCTGATGCTTGAACCTTAGTAGAGTTAAAAATGTTTTTAAAAATGTGAAGTGGTGTGGGAATGTATGTTGAGGAGGGGTGGGAAGGAAGAAGGGAAGAAAGAGGTGAAATCTGGGCAGAAATTGCCTCGGGCACCTTGATCAGACTTTGGCTAATTAAGGAGTGGTTTTTGCAGATTTCTCTTCAGCTCATCAATTTGCCTTAAACTAGGTTTTAGTCTTGTTTGATTCTAACAAAAGGGTCTGGACTGGCCTTTCTCATTTTCTGCCTGCTGAGCTGGGACAAACTCAGACAGCTGGGCTTGGCTGAAAATTGGGCGCCGCTGTGTCCAGTGGGGATGCACAATGCCTGGGCACTCAGGAGACTCTTCTTGTTCCATCTTAGCTGTGGTTGGGTTTTTCAATCAAGTTTAAGCAGTTTAAAAATGGTCTGCCTAGGCCTAAAAAGGCACTTTTCAAGGCTTGAGGGCACTACAACTTCTCTCTGCACTGAACCTGGGGCTGGTCAGCTCTGGGCACAAGGGGGACCTGGAAGGTCACAAAGTTCACACATACAAAGAATTTCAAGTCCAGGTGGGAAAAACACACAAAACTACATATCCCAAACAAGGCCACAACACCCATTTGCTGCCAGCAGCTCACCAGCCGCCCTTCCAGGGAGTCTATTCGCTGCCGATTCACTCTCAAGGCTCAACTTGGACTCCCTAGGTGAGCAATACAGGGGGAAGCACTATGCCTACAGAGAGCAGCCTCACATTCTGCTGCTGTTAGCAGTTTCTCTGGATCCACCAGAGTCTCCCCAAGTTTAATTTTTTTCCAAAGACGTGTTTTCTTTCACCCCCTAAATCATGTAACTGAAAGTGGTCAATCCCCCTCTTAAATTTGTTTTGGTTACTCAATATTGCATACAAGTTGGCAGATTGAATGCTGGGGGTGGGGGCGATTGTCCCAGGAAGAAATTTGGGTGGGTGCTGGGCTCCTTTCCATTTTTTTTTTTTTTTTGGTCTGAAGCAGTATTGCAAAGGCCACCTCAGCAGGTCCCCTAGCATTCAGTAGTCCCTAAACTGTTTAAAAATCAGGCACAAACCCAGTTCTTCTTTACAAGAGTTCCTCTTTCCTTCTATGCTTCCTCAACTAAGTTGGGGGGTTGGCTAAGAGGTGAGAAGAGCAACCTCAGGTTTTCTGACAAGGAAGGAACAAGAGAATAGGCAGAAGCCTTTTCTCTCGGGAGATCTGGAGTTAGTTACGGAGGCACAGAGGGACAGCTGTTCCTGGGAACTGCACTCCTTTTCTTTTTCCCACCTTCAGCTGGTGTCTGAAGGGCACTCCATGGCTGGACTCCATTTAGATTGCTTCTCTGGTTGAAGGCTAGCAAAATGGACTTTCAGTGGCAATCTTTGATTCCTACAGAAACACAGGAATATGAACTTATTTCAGAGAGATGTTTAAAAACCTATGAAAGTCCCTTAGATTTGTTTACCCCAAGATCGCCTTAGGGACCCCAGAAAACCTAGCACAAATCTGTAGTGAGTGTGGGGGAAGAAGTTAACTCACCAGCTAGCAGCTTGCTATTCTAGCCCAAGCCAGCAGTTTTCAATGAGTTGCAAAGTAACGTTTGCTACTTGGTTCCACACCTCCAACAAATACTCCTACCGCCTTATATCAGTTTATTTTTGCTCCACCTCTTAAAATGAAAGCCCACATGATGGCAAATTAGACAGCCAATTTCCTCTGTTGCAAATGAAACTGCATACTCTCCCTCCTCCTCCCTCCTTGCCATCTGACTCCTGCCTAGGCAGCCCTTCCCCAGGAGTCTGCAGCATCCCACCTCCCCTCTTTAAACAGGCAGCTTGTGAGTAGTTTGTTTTGTTATATTTTTAACTTTCTAAAAATATTTGGAAAAGCTCTCCCCAGGGCTAAAGAAACTTTAGCTCTCGTTAAGCCACGTGGTTTCAAAAATATACTGGAAGAGAGCTGCTTGGTTTTTGAAAAAGCCAGGCACTGCTTGAAGTCAACATGCTTGGAAAGAAACTGACTTTTAAGCACCGGTAGAAACGGTCAGGGGCAGGGCCAAGCCTGGAAGGGAACTGATGTTTCCTCTGCAGCTCTGAATCCTTGGTGAGGGAAAGCTGGCTTGCCCCATGCCCTGGCTGTTGACTAGAGAAAGGTGTGGGCAGATAAGTGAGTGGGGGTTTCTCCAGGGTTGACCTCATGGACTCTCTGGAAGTGTCCCCAGGCTCCTTAATTGAGTCTCCTGCTAGGTCTTTGTCCAGTCCTACTTCCTTGGCCATCTCCAGCCTTCCTCCCTACCATTTGTGTCTTCCCGCCGCCGGGGCTCTGCACCTAGCGCCCCTCCCTTCTTACCTCTGGCAGGCTGAACACCCCCAGGGCTGGGGAGGGGTGTGTGTGTGTGTGTGTGGAGGGGGAGGAGGTGTGCTTTCAGAGAAAAGAGGTGTCATTGGCCTCTTGCTTTGCAAAACAAGGTCAGCTGTCTCAGGGCAATGAGATGACCCAGAAGGGACTTTTTCCTCCCCTCCTTCCGTCTGAATTTTGAAGGTCTCTGTGAGTTTGAGTATTGCTGGGTGAACTGTCTCGGTCAACCTCGCATTCTCAGTTTCCATCCTCTCTACCACTCCTTGTCTCTTCCCCTGGGTCTCTTTCTCCCGATTTCTCTCTCCTAGCACCACAGACAGCTCCCTGGGCGAGCGGTGGAGCGAGGTGCCCGGGGCTGGCGGGTTCCCGGCAAAGCCTGGGCGGCCGCAGGGGGCACGCCGAGGAAGGGTCGGCGGTGCCCGGGGGAGGTCCGCGGGGTGATTACAAAGCGCCCTCCCCGGCAGCGTTTCCTGATTAGCTCTAACTCCAAACAGGGTCACATTCCAAAGAACAAAATCTTCAGATCCATAAAGTAATTCAAAAACCAAAAGATCTCGGGGTAAGTAGTGCTCAGTGACAGATCAACTCTAAACCGTCCCTATTTAATAAGTTCTTAGTGGAAGCCGACTGGGTTGGGGGGAGGAGGCCTCAGGTCTGCTGCTGCAAAGCCCTTGCGTCGCGGCTGCGGCGAGGTCGCCAGTGGAACCTCTCTAAATGGCATTATTTCCTCGGCTCGCAAGCCCTGAGCGCGCTCGGGGAGCCGCCGCCTCGGCCGGCGGAGGCCCAGGAGAAGCGCTCCCGAGGCGGCCGCTCTGCAGGCCGCGCTGCGCCGCGGCCCGGATCTCCACCGCGGCTCCCACCCCGCGCCCTCTCCCTACGGGTCTGGGACTGTCCCAGCTCCCGCTGCTCGCTGGTCCCGGACAGCAAGTCGCCCCTGCGGGAGCTCCACTGAAAGAAGAGGACCTTCTCGAGTGCGAGATTGAACTTGATTTACGATAAAAGGGCCTTGCCACTTTGTGGAGCTGATGGATTCTCGCCCCTACCCACCCCCATCTCCCGCCGTCAGACTTGATTCCTTAGTGAAGAGGCCCTCAGTGCGGCCGTCCTCCCGCCCACTCCTAACGATTCGCTCGCACGTCGCAGCCAGGGATTTGGCGAGGCGGCCTGCAAGCCCTGCCGCGGTGCGCCGGCCCCGCGCGGGCTCCTCCGCGGTGTGCCCCCCGCCCGCACCCGGGCCCCCGCGCTCCTCCGCTCCCTGGACAGCCCAGCTGCGGCGAGTTCGTGCGTGCTTCAGGGAGGGATGGGCACATCAGGACAGGGGCCTGATAGGCCTGGGACAGGAATCCAGATCATTTCACGGGCGGTGCTTGGAATGGCCTACAGAGCAGGGCCCTTCTCTCACATCTCGGTGGGCCCTGGGGGGAATAGAAAGCCTTCTCTTCAGGTGGAGATAATGTAATAATCTTTGCTCAGTTGGGAGCTCATATCTGCGTCCAACTTCACCCCACCCCGCTAAAGGCTTCATGGCTGCAAATGATACCTCCTTCAGATCTTCCCCCAATTCTTGGAAGACAGCTCCTTTGTTGATAACCCCTCACCTCCCCCTCTGGCTCTCCTCTTCCTCTTCTCCGCTATAGTTGGAGGTATGAAAATACTAAGTGGAATTTAGGAATTTAGTAGAGATTTGCAATGGCATAGATTGTCCACATGTGTAGGTTTAGGCACCACTGAGGAGACTGGGTTTTGCCCAAAGCC
The DNA here is from genome assembly GCF_020740605.2 of Lemur catta. NCBI lineage: Eukaryota > Metazoa > Chordata > Mammalia > Primates > Lemuridae > Lemur > Lemur catta. The sequence goes on from NC_059130.1 coordinate 54,940,355, forward strand.
TCTGGGGGCTGGAGGAAGAGGTGATCTAGGGTGCCCATTCGGGCACAGTCCATCTTTACGTGAAATGGGAGGGAAAGTTTTCTATAGAGCAATATGCAGCTATAATGCCTCGTTAGGAGTGAGGAATTAGTTATTGATGGTGAGTTGTTGTCCCACTCCTATGATATAGGGCCCATGATGGAACAATAGTCTGCATTCTAAAACCAACTGACTGACAGAATGTTAGACAATAGATGTGCAAGGCCGTGCTATTCACTTCCCCCCTGCAGGGAAGCTAAGCTGTTCCGTATAGTTTTCAAAGATGGGAGTTTCCCAAGTGAAGAGACCACAGTAGGTCTCTTTCACACTAGCTATGTTTTCTGTTGAGTGTACTGATTTTCTAATGATTTCATTTAAAACTTTTGATTTTCTTAATATCTCTAATTTGATAAAATTGTCATGTCATAATTTCTGAAAGATGCAAATCATGTTTGGTAATAACATTGAGAATCAGCTTGACCAACTTCTTGAACCAACTCTTGCCTCCCGCAGGCTGGGCATCTGCAGACCTGCGGAGAGGCTCCAGCCCAGATAGTAACAGAGACAGAATTTCCCATTGGAAATAGGGTGTAGCAGAGCCGCAGCCACTTGAAAACGTCACCATCTCATTCATCTGCCCCATTTCCCACAAATTGTTCTATTAATGGAAGCTTACCAAATTGTTTCCATTACATTAAGAGGATTTTAAAGGGATACCTAACATCCTCACTGGCTTTGTGTGTACACACTGCAGAATTACATTAAGCATGCTCATACGTAAACAGATGCATAAGTGTCACATAATCTTTCATTGCTGTGCATTGATAGATTGGCCCAGAATGTCACGTAAAGCACAAATGTATAAACGTGTGTATGGTGCATTTCCCTTTGTGGTATTTTTTTTTTTTTTTTTTTACTGGATTGCTTTAGAAATTTGTGGCAATCCACATCTTGGATTGCTCCATGAACTTCTCCACATTTATGTTAGAGCCCACCACAAGGGTAAGTTAGCACGAGAAGAGCTCTACCCATCTGTGTCACGTGGCTGCCCTCTGCCCACCTACCTCAGCCAAGCCCAATCAGAGCGCAGGAAAGGAAGCTGCGGCTGCCCCCATGGCTGCTTCTACGTTCACCCCGGGAGTGGACGCTGCTTGGATTTGGCTGGTTGCAGGGACCAGGCCCAAACTTTTGATACCCCTTTCCTCTTACCATTCTCTTGTTATCATTTTGGGTTAAAATCCGTTGCCCCTGCTAGCGCCCAAGGCATGACAGTATGGAATTCTATAAGCGCCACCTTGCGCCTCATGATCTAATTATACCTGCAGAAGGCAAAATTCTTTTCTCGTGCCCAAAGTCCTTCCACGAAGATATTTATTAGGGTAGAATTCAATTAGAATTTATATAAACATTAAGAAAACATTAAGACCGGTCCGCCTCATTTAGTAACACAATAATGACTGCTTTCATTTCAGGAACTGGTAATATTAATAGATATGATGGCCAGAGATCTGGTGAGAAGTGTCGGGTGAGCAAATTCAAAAGAGGAAAGCTTTGGCCTGCTGGAGACTTTTCAGGCCTAGACCGGCAGAGTCGTTCTGCTCTCCATTCCCTGCTTGCTTTTGGCCTCCTGATTTTTATTTTTATTTCAGGTCTGTGGTGTTTTCATTGGGGCAAAGGTGATAGGCCAAACATTTCTGTTGAGGGATGTCAATGCTGAAAAGATGAACTAAGTTTGTAAATATATTGGATCTTACTATTAATATTTTGGAACAGGATTAAAAAAAATAAAAACTGTTCAAAGCACTGCTTCTTTACACCAGTGCGGCAAACATCAGTGGCATTTCAAGAAGGATCTCCTTTATTTGGCAACTGTTTTATGGACTTTGCTTTTCCTCCCATGAATGATCTAGTCCGGTGGGGGAATATGACTGTTACTTGATTCTGTCTAGAAATTTGGCAAAAGGATATTTCCAACAACCACATTAATAAGTAATTGGATTTTAAGCAGAACTGATCTTCATCCAAACCCAGGATTGGAAGTAATCTCAAAGGTCATCTAGTTTAATACCTATTCTAAGCTTCAGTTTTTTTGCTACAACATATTTGCTTAGTGGTTTTTCCCTTTTGAATCCTGTCCCCTCTCCCATTTTTTTTTTCTGTCAGGATAGGGAGGGAAAAGTGAAGAAAAGAGAAACTGAAGGTATTACAGCACTTTCAGGTGATTCTTGACCTTCGATTTTAATGGAGTTATATGGCCAAATCCTACTACAAAAGAAACCAAGACTTTCTGTAAAAATCACTGAAGTAACTCTCCTATTGTAAAAGTAATACCTGCTCACTGTAGAAAATTTATAAAATACTGAAAAGTGGAGAGAAGAAAAATAAAATCATCCTCTACCACTCAGAAAAAACCACTGCTATCATTTGGTTTATTATTTCTACATTTTTTTTTTGAAACAGAGTCTTGCTCTGTCACCCAGGCTAAAGTTGCTGTGGCACCAGCCTAACTCACCGCAACCTCAGACTCTTGAGCTCAAGCAATCCTCCTGCCTCAGCCTCCAGAGTAGCTGAGACTACAGGCATGTACCAACACACCTGGCTAATTTTTTCTATTTTCGGTAGAGATGGGGTCTCAATCTTGCTCATGTTGGTCTTGAACTCCTGACCTCAAGGGATCCTTCCACCTCAGCCTCCCAGAGTGCTAGGATTAAAGGCATGGGCCACTGTGCCCGGCCTATTTCTACATTTTTTCTGTGCATTTTTACTTAGTTGCGTCATCCTTCATCTGGGATGTTTATATGTTTTTCCATGTAGTAAAAGTATTTATCTATATCATTAAAACTCTTTGTCATTTGATATTTGATGCATAATAATCTCATCCATAAATGTGCCATAATTGAGTCAACCATTCTTCTGTTGCTGAATATTTAGGTTGTTTTTCTTATTTCAAGATAAATAATACTTCAATGGCCTTGAAAGCAAGATTTTTGAGAATGGTTTCTATGTGTTATTTGGTGTATCATGTTGCTGTTTATCTTGAGTAGGGCAGTGGAAGCAATGAAAAAGCAGAGCTAGATGGCGAGCTCAAGGGGTGAAATGGATTACTAACCAGAGCTAGTGGTTTCAGTGACTAGTGCTAACTCAGTCTGACTGAACTGAGAGCCACATGAGTTAGCTTGTGTAGGCTATGGTGAAGTAAGCTAAGAACATTACTTACCATTTTACATGTATTTTAAGCCTCCCTAACTTTGAGTATGAATTTGGCAGCCTCCTCATCAGAGCAGGAGACTTGCCTGACTGAAGAGTGGGAAGCAAGGTCAGGTCTCTTTTGACTTAGTTTGGTAGCATGTTGCCCACCTAACTGGCCCCATTGTTTTCTGTGCTTCAACTATTCTGTGGATAAATAGAGGGCTTTAGTGTCTAGGGCTGTCAATCTGGCACCTTTCATGAGGACTAAATTCAGGTTAAAGGAAAGAAAAAAAAGAACTATAACTCACAAAGAAATTAGAGGGTGGGAGTAGGGGGGGTTGAGGAAAAGAATTAAATAGCAATAGTCTACCCTTTCATTTACATGACACACATTAACCGTACTATAGAAGTTCCAAGAGAACTGTCTTGTTCTCTTGTCTCCAGGAGCCCATGTAGGGCGCTTTAATTGCCACATTTTCAAACCGATATAATGGTGGGGATGTCTTAGTAATTACCTTAATGAGATAACACCTTTCCTTCCCTCAACCTACTCATTATCACGCCTCTTGTTCAAATTTCAACTACAAAGAACTCTACTTGTAAAAAAAAAAAGTCTGAAATGTATTGTTCCAGTTCTCATGCCCTTAAAATAATCACATTGCACACATCCTAAAAATATGAAAGAAATAGTATACACAGGCAATTCAAATATATTAAAGGAAAGGCTTGAGATAAGTAAACTAAACATCTGGGTGCCCTTTAATTATTCTTGGTTGGATTCTTTATCTTGACCTATAGTGATGCTAAGGTGCCAAAGTGATGAATTTTAAGATGTTGGGCTGTGAAGACGTGCAGCTGCAACACTGATGGATTTAGGAAGGGATGGTAACAAGGTTAGCTGCATGTGAAGTGTGAATTGAGATTTTTGCAAAGAGACTGTGATTGCAGATGGGCATAATGTTGTACCCTTGCATGAAATCTTGCTATTATTGTATAATGGTCAGACAGAGTGTGAAATGACTTATTACTTTTCTTTTATTCTTTAATGAAGTTGGTTAGAGTAGCAGTACTACTGCTAGTCAATAGTAGTAAAGCACACACATACAAAAAACTATATGACAGGTGCTGAAATATTAAATATTTATTTAGTTTTGACTTTTTTCTCCTAATTTTCATGAATATCCATATGCAAACAGAAACATCTCTTTATCCAAATAGACAAATGTGTACTGATTTGTGTTTCTGCACTTACCCTATTATTCTGTATAAATATCTATATGAGGCCCTGATGTGTATAAAGAATTTCAATGTCTAAAAAAATTTCATAGCATTTAAATGTCTAAAAATGCTGTAATGCTTTGGGGCTAATTTCTGCATGGAATTATGATTGAAAACTCTATTTGGAGTTATATGGGTAATGCTGGAATATCAGTTTATCACTATCACGACTAGCAGTGCTTTATGGAACAAAACATAATAAAAACCCATTACAAGGCACACTCCCTAACATGGTTTGAGTCACAGGAAAGATTAAACCATGGTTCTTCTGTTTTGTGATATAAGAGTACATATCTTTCATTATATCACAGAGTCCATAATGTAAATATTTCTTTACTTCCCAATATCAGCATCACAAGAGGATAATACCTTAGGCTTTACAAGTCAAAGGGAAATAATGCTATGATGTTAAAAACAAAACAAAACAAATAAAAAACCCTCTCCTTCTACAGACAGTCTTCTGGATCCAGATGCTTCTGTTAGAAACAGTAAGAAATATGCATTTAAAAAATATTTGGTTTTGGAGATTAGGGATTTTATTTATTATAGAATGATTGTTACATGGTCTACAAGATTCATAATCATTCTTAATGCATTGGTTTGGGACTTGTTATGAATAATAAGTGTTTAGAAAAGATACAAAGATATGTCTTTAACATAGACCTTTACATTGAAAATTTGGCATTTTAAAAGAATGTTTACTTTAAATTTGTTTGGACTTTTCATATTACTATATGTAGTTAGACCCTGATATAACAAAAATTCTTGTTTTGTTTGGAATATATTGAGAGTCCAATGGTATTGTTCAGAACAATACAGATCAGTCTTTAGACACAAACTTAGAACCATTGCCCTATAAAAATAGTGTTTAGTCTTATCACTCAGCACCAAATTTATGGACCATTTCTCTGCTTTTCTTTGGTTCAACTTGCTCCATAGATAGAAAGAATTCCATGACTATGTAGTTCCTCATCATTCAAAAGATAGAATCACTTATATTTATTTAGAGGAAATCTGGAAATACAACATATATCATACCTTCTTTTTTCATTTCTTTTTATAGAAAAATATTATCTTTCACTAGGAGCCTCTTAGAGTGACTGTAGTCTAACAATGGAGAAAATGTTGGAGTGTCTCTCTCAAGATTGTTCTAAGAAGAACATATTAGTGTGGGGCACTATGTATAGAGTAGATTTTTGAAGGACTTGAATTTGTAAGATACCTTAACTCTGTGTGTTTGTAATGTCAGTTTTAGGCAAGCTGTATACTCCTGCTGCTTACATGGTGACTTGGCCATATCTATAGAAAACTTTAGCAACTGTAATTAACGATCTCTCACCCTCTTTATTCTATATTCCCTACAGTGAAGTGCTGTGATTGGTTTGCAGTTTACTAAGAGAAGCCCTTTTATAGCCATATGAAAGTGAATCTGTGTAAGAGAATCCATTATCTGTTACATGGGTGACAATTTGCTTCAGTACCTTATAAATTTCAGATTAAAAAATTGACAGGATAGCATCTGTTGCAATTAACTATGATAACATTTTGGGGATCTCCTCCATCTCAGCATTAGTGTTGTAAAACTTTGAATACTTCCTCATTAAGGAAAGCTTTCAGCTTACCATGAATACACAGTATGCACATAAACATTTATCTCAACTAATTTTTCAGCTGATAGCTTTACCCTTGAGGTTTCCTTTCAAATCTCATTCTAGGTTAAGAGACATTGGTCTTTATATTTGAAAGTGCTCAATCATAGTTTTCTTTAGCTAGATGAGAAATATTCCTTGTGGATTGGTCAAGGAACAATGAAATAAAACACTCAAAGTCTACTTATCAAGGAAAGTGACATTACTTCTTTTTCTTTCTCATTTATAGTGCTGGTTTACAAATTCTGGATTCTTGTCAAGAATGTTAATCTGAGTATACTTCCTGATAATAACTACTGAATTGATGTCTAACATTATCCTCAATGTGTGATATATATGTATTTTTGTCTCTGATCCTTAGGGCAGTGCCTAGTGTAGAGTAGGTACTCAAAAAAGTTTATATAATTGAACGTGAAGTCACTGATTAATTAAAAAGAGCATATCCAAGTGATGTTTGCAAGTTGATATATATTCCCTGAAGGGAAGAACTTTGATCTTTCATTGTATTTCAAATAGCTAGCATATTAACTTGAAAATCCTAGGGACACAATGTATATTTGTTACACAATTGAATGTGGTGGTGATTTTAAAAATTTAATTTTAATTTTCAGTTGGTTTTGGGTAACATCTTATAAATTTCAATGAGAAGAATAGTATTTGGTAAAATTGTATTTATTGTGTGACATCAGCTTATTCTTGAGTTAACTTCACTACTGGCCTACTTTTTAATTAAACTCATCTTTTTTTCATAGGTCTAGAGTAGTTATGTGACTCACTAGACTTTTTTGCTGTTGCTAATAATACGTAGCAAGTAGAGAAATGCATGGAGTACTTTTCTCCCAACTCTCTTCTAAAAATGAGACTCTTGCCTAAGGATAGGAGTGAAGGCAGATGTCAGGAATTGACTCTACTTTTCATTGGATCTTATATTCTAAATTGTATTGGTAAGTAAATTCAGGCAGCTACATAAGCTAAGAAAAGGAATAGAGAGATCTTTAGCTTATTAACAATATTCTTAACAGGGTAATGACACTTGGGAAAATAAATTTAGTTGAGAATTTAATAGGTATAATTCAAAGAGTAAACAGAAACAGCTAAATTTCATGGTTAATAGTAGTACAATTGAAACAGGCTGTTGGAAGACACTGTTAATGAAAACAGTGACTTTCAAAATGAAGCTACGTTTAACAACTGTTTTTCGCTGGAAGTATTTGGCATACTGTTTGGGTTCAAAATTACTATTCTGTATTGCTTAATGCATTGTTAACTGGAATCTGTGATGTGTGTGGCAGGAGAAGAGAGAAAACTGATGCTTTTTCATGTAAGAATGCTCACATTCAGAGTTTCTTTGTATTTTACCATACCATGTTTTAAGATGCTTGGAGAACAAAAGCGTACCAGCAGAGAAAAATCTGTAAAATCTTGTCAGGTATTATTTATGTATTATTATTTTGTTGAAAAAGATGTGAAAATATGAAGAATTAGAAAACAGAACAGCTAAAATAAGTTATAATGAATCACATTTCAAACACACACACACACACACACACACACACACACACACACACAAGAGAATAAAAATGTAATGACAACACATTTTCATTATCCTAAAAACAAATTCTGTCTGATGGTTAAACCTTATTAATTGGGTATTTTAGCTACTTACCAAAGGAATATGACTGTAACAAGTAGCCTTTTCTTCCAAGGGATAAAATAGAACTAGTATCATTTTATTTGGTGAATCTGGTTCTCTTATGCTACATAGTTTGTGGATATGGAAAGAGTGGAGAGTATGTTGAAAGAATATAGTAAGATATTTCATATGGGACATCAAATTTCCTAGATACTTTAGATACCGAGAAATTTGAGGAAAAAAATTGAAGAAACAAAGCAGGAACCTTAGAGAAACGATGACTATCCCCAGAGTATTACAATGATTCATAATTCACAGGAGAGCAAGGCTCAAGTGGATCATACTTTTTATGGTACAAATGGGATTAATATTGTGCTTCACAAATACAACATGTTTATAACAAAGAAGACCACATATCAACTTCCTCCTACTGTATTAAGGCTTAGAAGAAAGAACATTAGAATATTTTTTAAACTTCTAGATTAAAAAGAGATCAGTGATTATTGTCCAAATGTGGATATAATTTTTGAATTACTTTACTTCTTTTCTCAGGGCCTGAAATATATTCACATTAACTGTGTTGCATTGCTATGATTCATATTTATTGCTTGTGAAACATTGAAATGTGCGCTCATCTTTTCAACTTAGAAATCATTTTGCTGGCATATAAACTTCAAGACTATCTGTCCCGTTTCTAAATTATCATAACTCTAGGAAGGAAGTGGATCCTAAAACATTTATTTACATGAACATCCTGGAGAACCCTGTGAGTGGTATATATTTCTTAAACTATTGTGAAATTGTTAATTGTGGACAATAAGAGAGGTGGCTAGACAGGTTACTGTGGGAATACAACAAGTGCAATTTGGGCCAGTTTTTGGGTCATTCTACCACTTTCCATTCTGCATGCCTGGTGCCTTTTATTTGTTTTCTTTAATTTTTTCCCTCTCTACTGCCACTCCTTCTACTCTTTTCTTTTATCCATTATATCTCTACTTAGCACTTTTGCCATTCTTCTGTATGTGATATTTGATTACTTGTCTATTTTCCTGCTTAGACTATAAGCCTTTTGAGGACACATACACATTAAAAAATGCCCACAATGCCTCTCAGAGACACTCAATAGATGTTTATTGAGCTCCAACAAGCTAATATTCTTATTTTGCAGGTTATGGGGGAGGCTGTCAGGATCATGAAACTCTAGGACAGGGATATTTTTCATTATTAGTACTGTATCTGCATGTATAAATTTAAATGCGTAATTCATTTAGTTTAGACATAGTGTTTAAGGATGATTGGTTTAGATTATCAACACAATGTTTATGTATAACATTAAATGTTTGGAAGATTGGGGTCTCCTGTATAGCTTCTTATTTACCAATGGAGCCTGTGGTTTGTGCTGATTTTCTCTAAAACATAAGGCTAGAGATTGACCCTCTATATTATTTCTAAAACAGCTAAGAAGACTAAATATATGGTCCTAGGGAGGGAAATCGGAGCTAGGAGCCATCTCTTTTCTAAGAGAGAGAGAGAGAGAGAGAGAGAGAGAGAGAGAGAGAGAGAAAGAGTTTCTCCCATTCATTCATAGGCTTTGGGAAACTTTAATTAAACTTGTTGGTGAAATGTCTAAGAAATGTAAGAGCATTCACCAACCATTTTGACTATTTATTCTGATCATTATGAAGTCATTTTTGGTATTTATTAAAATGTTCTCTTGGCTCCCAATTTTTTGTTGGTTCATCTAATTTGAAAAGAAAATTGATGAGCTTTGATAGATGAGTATTAAAATGTGTCTAGTTTCCTTACAGCTTCTGCTAGGGCTCTGTCCAGCATTTCTTTGCTATGCCAAATGACCTGGGAGTCCTGGCAAAGAGTCTTCAGGCTTTGGCAACGGAGGGTGGGCCTGCATTTTCTCAACTGCCCAAATATTTTGTGACTTTCAATCTCAGCAGGCATCTCCTTCTCTTCCATAGCAACAGTGCATTTGGGGGATTACTGTTTTTTTTTTTTTTTTTATTCTCTCTCCTACCTCCTGTGGGAGAATACCACTATTCCTAAGCTGGGATAAATCAGGTCACTGGCTAGAATTCTGTTAGACTATTTCTAGAGAGTAGAGTTAGACACAATACTCAAAGGTAGGCCTTTTTTTTGGAGTCTTAGGGAAAAACATAAGCAAATTAAATATAATATCAGTTTCTAGCTTGTATTTTCTTTTCCATTTGTGAGATGTGTTAAAAATGATATTATTTCCTTTAAGAAATAAAAGTAGATACACATGAGTCAAGAATTAATCCTCAATCTTAGGGCCATTTCCATAGAGGATTCTTTTATTAAACCAAAAATTTATCGTGGATAATGATCAAATGCCTAAATGATACATAACTACTCTTTTAGAGGACCTCACTAAAAACATTTTATGCTACATGGATTGTTTTAGTGTGAACATTCCCAGTGATTGGTACAAACCTTTGCCAATGAATGACAAATTTACATACACATCATGTCAGCCAGCAATATTTTGCAGCTTTAATTGCTTTAGCTTCAGGCATTCCATGTCAAAATAGAGTGTTTAATGTCCTGCAAGTTACTCTGTTTCTTTGCAACGTTAAATTATTCTGTAATTTGCCTGTTTTCTTTCTAATGCATTGTCCATTAAGTCCTTTAATAATTTATAATATAAAATGTATAATGCAACTTTAAATAGCACGTCCAGTTTCTTTTTTAGAAGGTTCTGGGCGTGTGTGTGTCAAGATCAGAAAACCTGAAATTCATTTGCATAAAATGTTTACTCCTACCTCATATCTCAGTTGAAAAGATTTTCTTTTGTATTGCTAAACTTCTGTGTTAATGTGCACTATACTCTTTGTGTATTTACATATATGTAATTTTTAATTTTAGATAAAACAACATTAAAAAACTGGATAGACAATATACAATTCATTAAAAGGAAAACAATGGTATTTTATGGAGCCAATTACATTTCAATGGTAAAGTTGATTTTATTCAGTAAAACCTAAGAGAATGAGTCAGATGGAAAAAGTTATTTGTGCCTGTTTAGTGAAGCCAGTTTCAATAAAGATGTATCAATACAGAAACACAATCTTTGACATGTCTTGGTTGTTATAGGTTTAAAGTACATTGAAAAAATAATCTTTACCTAGCTTTTACTGGTATATGAATTTTATATTTTTTAATTGTTAGGATTTTACCTTGTGTCCATTGGTAAAGAATGACCCTTGTTGGGTACTATTTCTGATGTGGTACTGCTATGCATGTGTATATTGTGTCTTGGGTATTAAGATAAAATACATCAGCAAAATTCACATTAATGTGAAAAAGCCCAACAACTGCTCCTCTTTATTAAAGGGCCATGTTCAAAGATAGCCTATTCTTTAGCTGTATAATAAAAAATAATTTAAAATAAGAGCCTAATGAATAATGATAATAACATATTCCTCAGTATATAGTAAATGTCTCTCTTTTCTAAGTAGTATTAGATTTTATCTTTTGTTTTGAATATTCATATTTGTAAAAGATAGAAAGTTTTATTTAATCATTAAAAATGCAAATTCATGCATAACAAATTTACCTTTAATATTATCCCCCTCCTCTGTCTTTCTCTAGTCACAAGGGTGTTTATTTATTTATTATATTTTTCTATTGAATTTCCAGAGAGCCATTGGGCTAGTTTAGCTGTAATTTGGTTATTGGGTATTTGTGATCCTTAAAATAGGTTCAGACAATTATATAACTGGTTTCCTAAGGATTTTTGGAGCATTGGAGGAGTTCCTAGTCCAATCTGTTACCTAAATAGCCAAAACTTTTTATACCTTTGAACTCGTAGAGAAAAGTGCCTTATTTGGTTAAATAATCTCTAGAGACATTTAACCCAAGGTTGATATTATCTCTTGATAGTCCCTCATACAGAAGAATACTTCACACTTCAATGGTATTTGTGAATCAATCACGATACCTACTGTGGGATTTTAAAAATAACGTATGATGACACTATATTTGGAGAATTTGAGCACCATACAAAGGCTTATCTTGATTAGTTTTAACTTTAATATTTCATTTATTGGGGGAGTATCTCATGGAAAAGGTTGATGAAGGTGGATATATTGAGATGGTAAGATTTTCCTCCCACCATAAGCTTAGTTGATCACTTACCAATGACCACATCTTTAAAGGAGAACACGTGTAGAAAACTAAAGCTGTATTGTACCTGGGCTTAGTGGCTTCAAATTCTATTCTGCAACTTAGAATGTGAAGTGGGAAACCTGTATTTACTTTGAAAGCTTGAATTAAGGGGCAGTTATTAGCATTTTCAACTGCATGTTTCCCAAACTGCCTGGAATAAATTCAGCAGAGGTAAGAATATGCTTTAATGAACAGTAAGAACTCTTTCACTGCATTTAAAAGGGCATATTTGGATTATCAGATAGAGTTTATTGGCAATAACATATATCTTCTTTAATTTTTCTGTTTATTCAATTTCTGATGGAAATTATGACCAGGAAATTTTATGAAGCAATGTTGGAATAAGCTTGGCTTAACAATTCTTAGAGGAAACACCCTACAGTTTGCTAATTTCCAGAACATATATGGTAATTAGAATGGTCCTCCACCAAGAAAGGAAAAAGGTATGTAAGCAAAAATCAATTCTTCTGCTTGTTTCCCCAGGTCTGTGCCTTTTTTTCTTGCTATCTCTTTGGAATCCTAAGGAATAACTGGATACTCCATCACATGCCTGGGGTGGTGAGGGCACAGAAAGGGTGAAGAGAGGGGTGCTTGTGGCCACATTTCTGTATTGAATTTAATTTTTCATTGATAATTAGACTCTCGAAGCCACCTGATATTTTTGACCAGCAGGAAACAAAAGCCCACTGATTGACTCAGGGGATACACAGGAGCGGCCCCCACTGTGCTCACACGGCAGCTCCACAAAGACTAAAAACAAGAGCTGCGGCAAATTGGATCACCATGCAAGTTCCAACTGGCCCATTGTGTACAAGTAGTAAATTGGGAGCTGATATTTCTGAGAACTATTTATTAGCAAAGCTTGGTGTTTTACTCCCTCCCCTACCCCCACCCCCACTCTTAGTTTTCTTAAGCAAACAGCTTTTACCAAGTTAGATGAGCAATCTAAAGCACTTACAAAAAATTCAGTTAATTATCCAAAGAGTTGCCCAGACTAGAAGTGTACTGATTATATGTGACAAATTGAGTAAAATTTTTTTTAGTAATCTTAACAGGCATTTATGTGTGCGTAATTGTACAAAAGGCGAATGGGTGACATTTGCAAGAGTTCACTGAAATGCAAAAGGATAGAAAAATATTTTTAAAAATTCAACTCTATTACTGCATGTCTTATTAAGATTTTTAAATGAAGATGTCTCTGTGACAGCTTCTGGTGGAGTGATCAGTTCTAACCATTTAGTACAAAAAAGGTGTGAAAATACTAGGCTGTGGCCAGTTAGCAGAAATCATAGTTATACAAGCCTAGACCTGCATGTCTTACAGAAGAATTGATAACTCTGGATTTTTTTCAATTTGAGTAACTCAGAGAGAGAAAAATGGAGTCTGTTTCATTAGTTGCTTATATATATGCCATCTCTGCGAGTTTTAGCTTTTGGTGAGTTGGGAATGTGGTATTATTGATACTACAATATCACAGAAAATGTATACAGAAACTTGGTTAACTGCAAAAAATAAAGTTTATATTAATCTTTCACAATAAGGCTTTTGAGATGATAACAATTCATTTTATAAGTATTTACCCATTTGATCTTTTATAGGCACCATCACACATGGTACATTTTTGTTTCTGTGCTCTTCCATTTTCATCCAGTGTATTAGTTAATTCCATGGATAATAAAATGATTTGAGAGGAGCTCAGAGTAACATGGTTAATATTGGCATGCCAGTCAGGGAATATCATACAGAGGTTGCCAGCATGCTCTGGTCATTATTCTGTTTCTGAGTATTAGGACTTGGCCATCAAATATTAATAAAAACCTATGGTATCTAATAATCTGTTAGGTGTTGTAGAGGGTGAGAAGAGCATGATGCTTGGTTTCTGACATCCAGAAGTTTATCACTGAATAGGTAAACATTACCAACATAAAACAATTAGCAAACTATTGAATGGCAGAGGTTTTGAGTATAATACAGAGCTATAGATATTTGTGTGCCTATTTAGGCATTGTTTTAGAAAGAATTGAAGTGTGGACTTCTTTAACTTGGTAGCTAGAATGAGGTGGGTAGGGTTATTGTACCTCAGAAAGTTATAACAGAATTCTTATGTATCTTAATAAGTTAGAAAAAATTTTCATTTGATTCTTAGGAACCAAAGCCGACAATACTCAGGATCCAGACATACTGAACAATCTCAAAGACCAGGGGAATATTATTGGGACTTTTTAGTTTTTATCATTACATATTTTTTTAAAAAGTAGATAAATTAAAGAAGAGCAAATTGATAAATAAATATTATACTTTTACAATATTTAAAAAAGTTCTTCATTAGGTTGCTATGAGGATTATAAGGTGCCTGGAATATATTAGGTTTTCAACAAATGCTGGTTGTTTTAAAAAGAAAGCTGCAGTAAAGGTTGAAGAGTGTCTCAGTGCCTGAGAACAGAGGGTAGGGTGGATTGGTGGTTCACGATCTTTCTCCCTCAGCTCCCAGAAGGTCAGGTGGGCATGCAGCTATGTGTTGGACCGGGTCCTCTTTAAGTTGGCTGGGGCCGGGCACGGTGCTCTCCTTACAGGTGCACTGCTCACTCCTAACACTTTCCCCTTTTCCATCACCACAGGAAATAGACCTAGTTTCCAGGTCCTGTGGACTCCTCTCTGTGGCATTACACATTTTTGCCCTTCCCTTTGGTTTCTAAAAATTCCCTTTCTTTGGTTTCTGGGATAATCGCTATTTTTTATTTCTCCCACTTTTTGGAACCCTTTCTCCATCTCTCTTGATGTGTTCTCTTTTTACATAAGCATGCCCACCCCTCCTCCTGCTGTTTTAAAAAAAGAAACTGAGTCCTATTCTCAACTCCCTTTTCTTTTTCCTCTGTGAATCCTTCCCAGGAGATTCTCATCTTCTTGCATGGCATCAGTTCTCGTATAATGACTGATGGTTCTCCATATCTGGCCCCAGTCTCTCCACTGGGCTCTAAAAATGTATTTCCAACCTGTTTCTCCTTATATCTTTTGTAGTTATTTTAAATTCAAACTGCTTGTAACAGAATTTATTTTCCACAGCAAAAATGTTGCTTCTCCTGTATTTCCTATATAAGTTAATGTTATTCCTCTCATAGGGCATCCAAATGTATAGTTTGCCTGGGAGAGGGGTTTCCTAGAACATGAGACTTTCAGTGCTAAGGCTGAGAAAGTGCTGGGCAATGTGGGACTAGTTGGTTACCTCATCTATAAAGTCTCCCAAACCAGACACTTCTGGTTTTTCCTTCTCATGTCCCTCTCCCTCATCTCCTATCTCTAATTAGTCACAAAATTTTAAGTATTATACCTTAAAATATCTCTTGAAACTTTCCTTTCTTTTTTTATTCTCAATATTCCTGTCTGCATTCAGGCCTTTATTATTTCTTACCTGGGATATTGTAACAGAATCCCACCTGGTATTCTTGACTTTGATCTCATTCATTTTATACGCTGCCTGAGTAATCTGCATAAATACAGAGCTAATCATCACAACACCATTAAACAATAAATCCAAAAGTTGGATGGGATAAATCCGTAGAGAGAATTGCATTCTGCCATAGATTAGAGGGTTTTGGTTCTTCAACTGGACCACAAGAACTCTGTAATTCTAACAGGAACTGATTGTAACCTCAGTATGATAGATATCTGTTAGAGATCAGCACAATATTCTCCTCAGCATCTGGATCAATTTTTTCCCTCTGTCTGGACAGGAGTGCTTGCTCTTTTAAACACTACTATGGGTAAATCAACTTGCATTATAGTCTAATTAGAATAAAAGCAAAAAAATTGTGTGATTATGTACAAAAACTAGGTACTGGTGATAAAATTAGGAAGTAAGAAAGAGCACAAAATATAAATTTTAACCAAAAAACAAATATAGGTTTACCTTCTTTTCTTGTGTTCCACCTTATTGCACTTTGTAGATATTGCATTTTTTTACTAATAGAAGATTTGTGGCAACCCTGTGTCAAGCAAGTTTATTGGCACCATTTTTCCAACAGTATGTGCTCACTTTGTGTCTCTGTGTCACATTTTGGTAATTCTAGTAATATTTAAAAACTTTATTATTATTATTATATCTATTATGGTGTTCTGTGATCAGTGATCTTTGATGTTGCCATTATAATTTTGGGGGAGGGCACCATGAATCATGCCCACGTAACATGGTGAACTTAATTGATAAATGTTGTGTGTGTTCTGACTGCTTCCCTCACCAGTCATCCATCTCTATCCCTCTTCTTGGTCCTCCCTATTTCTTGAGATACAAAATTGAAATTAGCAACACTATAATGGCCTCTAAGTGTTCAAGTGAAAGGAAGAGTTGTGTATCTCTCATTTTACATCCAAAGCTAGAGATGATTAAGCCTAGTGAAAAAGGTATATTGAAAGCTGAAATAGGCCAAAACTGGGCCTCTTGCACCAAATAGTTAGCCAAGTTGTGAATGCAAAGGTAAAATCCTTGAAGGAAATTTAAAGTGCTCCTCCAGTGAATACACACATGATAAGAAAGCAAAACATCTTTATTGCTGATGTAGAGAAAGTTTGAGTGCTCTGGATAGAAGATCAAATCAGCTATGACATTCTCTTATGCCAAAGCTTAATCCAGAGCAAGGCACTAACTCTCTTCAATTCTATGAAGGCTGAGAGTGGTGAGGAAGCTGCAGAAGAAAAGTTCAAAGACAGCAGAGGTTGATTCTTGAGGTTTAAGGAAAGAAGCCATCTCCATGACATAAAAGTTCATGGTGAAGCAGCAAGTGCTGATGTAGAAGCTGCAGCAAGTGATCCAGAAGCTCTAGCTAATATAATTGATGAAGATGGCTACACTAAACAATAGATTTTCAATGTAGACAAAACAACCTTATAGGAGAAGATGCCATCTAGGGCTTCCCTAGCTACAGAGGAGAAGTAAATGCCTGGCTTCAAAATGTCAACAGAGAGGCTGACTCTCTCGTTAGGGGCTGATGTAGCTGGTGACTTTAAGCTCAAGCCAATGCTTATTTACCACGCCAAAAATCCTAGGGCCCTTAAGAATTATGCTAAAATGACTCCTCCCATGCTCAATAAATGGAACAAGAAAGTCTGGATGGCAGCATATCTGTATACAGCATGGTTTACTAAATATTTTAAGCCCACTGTTCAGACCCACTTCTCTGAAAAAAGAAGGTTCTTTTTGAACTATTACTGCTCATTGGCAATGCACCTGGTCACCCAATATCTCTGATGGAGGTGTCCAAGGAGATTAATGTTGTTTTTATGCCTGCTAACACAACATCTATTCTGTAGCCTATGGATCAAAGAGTCATTTTGACTTTTAAGTTTTATTATTTAAGAAACACATTTTATAAGGCTGTAGCTGCCATAGTTAGTATGATTTCTCTGATGGATCTGGGCAAAGTAAATTGAAAACCTTCTAGAAAGGATTTGCTTGTGAATCATGTGATGAGGTCAAAATATCAAAATTAACAGGAGTTTGGAGGAAGTTGATTCCAGCCTTCATGGATGACTTTGAGGGGTTCAAGACATCAGTGGAGAAATTAACTGCACATGTGGTGGAAATAGTAAGAAAACTAGAATTAGAAGTGGAGCCTGAAGATGTGAATGAATTGCTGCAATCTCATGATAAAACTTAAACAGATGAGGAGTTGCTTCTTATGAATGAGGAAAGAAGCTGATTTCTTGCGATGGAAACTACTCCTGGTGAAGATGCTGTGAACATTGTTGAAATGACAACAAAAGATTTAGAATATTTTATAAACTTAGGTAATAAAGTAGTAGCAGGATTTGAGAGGATTGATTTGAATTTTGAAAGAAGTTCTACTGTAAGTAAAATGCTATCAAACAGCATCACATGAAATCTTTCGTGAAAGGAAGAGTTAATTGATGTGGCAAACTTCATTGTTGTCTTATTTTCAGAAATTGCCACAGCCACCCCAACCTTCAGAAACCACCCTCCTGATCAGCCAGCAGCCATCAACATTGAGGCAAGACTCTTAGCAAAAAAATTACAACTTGCTGAAGGCTCAATTCCTAGCATTTTTTAGCAATAAAGTATTTAAATTAAGGTATGTACATTGTTTCTTTAAACATAATGCTACTGCATACTTAATAGCCTACAGTATAGTGTAAACATAACTTTTACATGCACTGGGAAACGAAAAAATTTTTATGACTCACTTTATTGTGATACTGACTTTATTGCAGTGGTCTGGAACTGTACCTGCAGTATGTCTAAGGTATGCCTGTATAGAAAATTTGCAACTTGGGTATATCATATCCCCCCATGCTACTCTATGATTTATCTCCTTTTTCAACTACAGTCTCCCTAATAGTGATATCACTTATTGCTCATTGACAATATTCTCCATCACCATGCCAGATGCTTCAACTTGGAGTGTGTGGTGGTTTTACAGTAATGTCCATAAAGTCATTGATATCCTATCTTTCAATATGTGGAGCTTAATTCTCCTCCTCTTGAGTGTGAGCTGGAATTAGTGACTTGCTTATAATGAATAGAATATAGCATGAGTGAAAGCATGTCTTCTGAGACAAGATCATAAAAGGCATTGTGGCTTCTTCCTTGATCTCTCTTTTTGGATCTCTTGCTCTGGGAGAAGCCAGCTTGCATGTCATGAGGAGTCTCATGCAGTCCTATGGAGAAGTCTACACGGTGAGCAACTAAAACTTCCCAACAGCACCCAGCACCAACTTGTCAGTTGTGTGAATGAATGATCAGCTTGAAGGTGGATCTTCCAGTCCAAGTCAAGCCTTCAGGTGACTGTGGTTCCAGCCAACATTTGGACTGCAACCTCATGAGAGATCCTGAGCTACCCCGGTAAGCCACTCGCAGATTCCTGACCCATGAAAACATGTGAGATAATACATATTTATTGTTTTTAAACCACTAAGTTTTGGAGGTAATTTTATTATTCAGCCATAGAAAACTAATACAGAATAGTTTTGCTTGACTTTTTCTCATCTACTTCTTTTTTTACAGCCTTTTTTTCCAAATGTTCAGACCTGCAGGTCACAATACATTTTTGCTGTTTCTTCTGCAAAAAGCTAGATTATTTTCCCCTCATTTCTATTATGTTATTTCCTTCATCTTTTAATTCTTATTTTCCCATATGCTCATTCTGTGGGCACTTCTGCATCTCCCCCATGGCACTTGGAAGGTAAGTGTAACTGAAGCAAAAGTGATGCTTCTGTGGCTTCTGTGCCCTAAGTAATTAGGTCCTTTTCCTGTGGTGCAGGATTTCTTGACTTTTGCAGGCTAATTTGGCAGCCTGTAAATAAGCTAAAATCTCAGATTTTTCATAGTTCCTAACAGTTTTAACCATTCTCCTCAATCCCACCTGAAGCTGCAATCATGCCCCTTTCAATTAATTATTTTATTCATTTACCAAATGGAAACTGATCATACATGCTAAACCTCTGACTCCCATTTTAACTGCTTTTTTGGGGGGGAGATACATCTTGGTAAACACTTCAGCAGGGCAAATCTCAAGCATATTCTTCTAATTTCTGCCTTGAAACTCTAGAAGGCGACAATATTTTTGTCTATTATATCTTCCTCTTATTATTTTCCATGGAACCATAGCACCTACCACTTTCAAGATAAATGTGTAAAACTTACCTCCTCTGGGAAATATTTAGGTCATTAGATATGAAATGTCCAATTACAAATCAAAAGTGTAGTTCATTATATCTCAAACAAGAGGCAGTACAATTAATCAAAGTATATGCCTAAACTATTGACACAGTTTTGCCATCTTTACAGTTACTTGCTTATGCCAGCAGCAAAGAAGCCTGAAGAGTGAGTGGCGATGAACTCATGAAAGGCATTTTCCACAGCTTGTTGAGAATGGAATATTTTTCCTTGCAAGAAGTGGTCCAAAGCCTGGAAGAAGTGGTAGTCAGTTGGTACAAGATCTGGTGACCATGGTGGATGACAGAATTTCCAAGCTCAGGTTCTGTAGTTTGAGCAGTGTAGTTTTGTGCAACATGTAGTCTTGTAAGAGCATTGTCTTATCTCTATTGACCAATCTTGGCTGCTTAATTGCAAGCATCCTCATCACTTGTCCACTTGGTTGCAGTAGACATCTGCTATAATTGATTGACCAGGTTTTATGAAGCTGTAGTGGATGATACCAGTGCTGAATCACCAAACAGACACCATTAGTTTTTTTTTTTTTTTTTTTTTGATGAAAATTTGGCTTTGGACTGTGTTTTGGCACTTCGTCTTTATCCAACCATTGTGCCGAGCACTTGTGATTGTCAAAAAGAATTTATTTTTCATCACACGTAACAATATGGTGTAGAAATAGTTTGTCTTTATGTCATGACAGCAAAGAAAGGCTAGCTTTGAGACAATTTTTCTTCTGATGCTTGTTTAATTCATGCAGTACCCATCTATACAGCTTCTTTACCTTGCCCATTTGTTTCAAATGGTCCAATATTGTTGGAACAGTAACCCCAAACCTTGCTGCTAATTCACATGTAGGTTGAGATGGATTCACTTCCACTACAGCTTTCAGCTCATCATTATCCACCTTGGTCTCAGGTCACCTATGTGGCTCATTTTCAAGATTAAAATCACCAGAACTGAACTTCTCAAACCACCAACGTACTGTGTGTTCATTAGCCACATCCTTCCAAAACACTTCGTTGGTCCAGCAATCCCATTAATGGGCATCTACCCAAAGGAAAAAAAGACATTCTATAAAAAAGACATCTGCACTAGAATGTTTATGGCAGTTCAATTCACAATTTCAAAGATGTGGAAACAACCCAAGTGCCCATCAATACATGAGTGGATTAATAAAATGTGGTATATGTATACCATGGAGTACTACTCAGCCACAAAAAACAGTGGTGATCTAGCAACTCTTATATTATCCTGGATAGAGCTGGAGCCCATTCTACTAAGTGAAGTATCACAAGAATGGAAAAATAAGCACCACAGGTACTCACCATCAAATTGATATTAATTGGTCAACATTTATGTGCACATATAGTAGCAACATTCATTGGGTGTCAGACAAGAGGGAGCAGGGAGGAGGGAATGGATATATTGACACCTAATGGGTGCAGTGCGCACCGTCTGGGGAATAGAGATGCTTGAAGCTCTGACTCAGGTGGGCCAAAGGCAACATAGGCAACCTAAACATTTGTACCCCCGTAATATGCTCAAATAAAAAAATTATAAAAAATTTCATGCTGCCTGCCTGCATTGGTTCCATGACAGGACTCATTTAAAAATAACATGAATTTTTGACTTATCCATGGTTTCACAAAAAATTGCTCTAAAAA
The DNA here is from genome assembly GCF_020740605.2 of Lemur catta. Lineage (NCBI taxonomy): Eukaryota > Metazoa > Chordata > Mammalia > Primates > Lemuridae > Lemur > Lemur catta. Next base: position 54,961,652 of record NC_059130.1, read on the forward strand.
AATTTGAGAGACAATCACAAGCCAAAATGAGTGTTTGAAAGACTGAGGATGTACCTTCACAATAAAAATAAAACAAGAAATGTCAATGTGAAATGTCAGAGATATCAACTGTTAAACTTAGTACTTAACAAAATTGGATATTCCATACTTAATAACCTAATATTAACCTATTGTTCTTAAACTGATTCTGACCAGAATCACTCTTCATTCTTGCTTTCTCCTATTCCCTCAAGTACTTAGCTTTTACATGTTATACAACAGTAGTGAATTGTAGACATAAATTTATGGTTTTTAAAAAATCGTATGTTATCCCATATAGATGTTTTTTCTCCTATATAAGATAAGAAACTCCTTGAAAGCAAAAGAATTAGCCTTTGTTTCCTTAGTAAGACATGCAGATCTGGACAGAGCGTGCTTTACATGGTGGTCATTTACCCAGTGTTGGCAGACCCAAATGTTCTGGTTTCCTGGGATAAGCCAAATCTTGTCTGGTGACATTGCCTTGGTTTTTGAACATAGGCTTAGAAACAATTGCTGAAATCGCTCCAATCCTAGGAAGCAGATGGCAACCCTTGAAACTGCCTCTGGCTGCCACTACAGAGCCTTTCCTCTTTTCTAGCCCAAGTCTTTCTTACCAGACTTAGCCTTTATCCAAGACTTTTTACTCTTTCCCTCAGGCTCCTGTAGTTTAAGTCGTCCTCCAGAAATAAAAACAAAACCCACCAAAGCTCTTCAATCTTTTGTCCATTGAATAACTCTTCAATTCTCTTTCTTATGCCCTTTAATGTTCTCTCTCTGAGTTAAGATTGGGCTTCTTGGTTTCATATTCTATTCTCTGTGGGAAAACATTAAAAATAAGAACTAAACAAAAAGTCTTACTGTAAGGAGAATTTTTTGTGGATCTCTTCTTTTCTTTTTGATGTTTAATCTATTCTGCAAACACAGAATTTTGGTTAATCTGTCCTTCACTCTATCTGCACTCCTGGAAGTTCAGTCCTTGTGGGAAGGGTTTCTTTTATTTTTTTGTAATATCTTTTATATTAGCCTTTTAGGGATCATCCTCCTTCTCCACACCCATTCTGCTGCAGGCTTGTGAACTTGAAGCAATGTGTATGTGTGTGTTTGTGTATGTGAGCGCACACATCAGAAAGAGAAAAAGAATTTTCTCGCCACACAGGCTTTTTCAAGTGTCCTCAGTGGGTTTTGGAAGCTGTGAGTAGGGCACAGAGGCAGAGGGTGGATTTGTCCCCTCATGGGTCACATGGCCAACAGTGTCTTCAAATTCTGTAAGGTTGTGAGATAGCAATTTTCCTAACCAGTTTCTTGAATTACTATTCTGTAATTTGGATGGTCAGAAGTTCTGATATTTAAAGCATTCAAAAGAGTAAAAATAAGGCTCATTTTCATGTTGTGGCCTTGCAACATGGAGATTCATAACCAAAGACATTTTATCTATAACATGAAATAATATATAGGTAATGCAATATAAACTTCTTTTTGATACTGTTGTTCTTTTAAATTGCTGTGAATTTAAAAACCAGTGAAGCCAGGCAAGGTAGGATGTGCCTGTAATCCCAGTTACTAGGGAGGCTGAGGCAGGAGGATCACATGAGCCCAGGAGTTGGAGTTGGAGTGAGCTACGATCGCCCCATTGCATTCCAGCCTAGGTTATAGAGGGAGACCTCATCTCTAAAAACAACAACAACAACAAAAAACACAATGAAAAGAAACTCTTATATTGGAAAAATCTTTATCCTTTTGGTCTTGTGAAAACAGAGAATATTATTTTTTTCATCTGTTTTTGTTGTAGAATTAAATTTTTCCCCCCACATCCTTAAAGATATATTTTTTACAAGTGACTTTCAGAGAAAAAAATATCTGAGTACAATAGATGATTTCACCTGGTGTTTTCATATTTGATGGGTTTTTTCCCCTGGGCCAGATTATTACCTACATTATAGTTTATGAATTATCCAGAAATTACTACATAACTAGCAGAGATATTTGGCTTGAATTACTATAATAAAGATCACAGTGCCTGCTGAAGGCATGCATATATCATAAAAATTATAAAATATTTCAAAAATGCAAAAAATAAAAAATATCAGACACTAATATTAAGCTTTTCCCTATTCTTGCCCCAAATCCCATTCTCTTCTTTCCCTCTCTAGAAGCAAACTTAATTTTATCATGTCATAGGTTAGGTCCCTCAGCAAACAGGCTCTGAGATTTGTATGTGTAATTTTTTTTTGTGAGATGTTTTGGGACACATGCCCTTGAAGGGTGAGGGAAGCAGAACTGCGTAAAGGGAAGAGTTGAACTGTGATTCAGTCACAACAGATATTTCAGCTGATCTACAGAGAGTCCTATGGCTGGGATGCCTGTGCAAAATTGTCTGTCTTACAATAAGGGATCCAAGTCTTTGGACAGGACCCCCACCTTGGCGTCACTGGTGTAGTTTCCCTATGGAGGAGACATAACCTTAGGCCAGACAGCCGCCTTCTGAGTCTGGTAACTATGCTGCTAGAAACATTCATGTAAGAAGGAGTTTTGTGAGAACATAAGTTTTCATTTCTCTAGGATGAATACTTGGAAGTGGAATAGGTGGGCCATATGGTAAGTATAGGTTTAATTTTATAAGAAACTGCCAAACTGTTTTCCAAGACGGCTGTACCATCTTGCATTCCTATTAGCAATGTATGAGAGCGCCCGTTGCTCTGCATCCTCATCAGTACTTGGTATTGGTGTTTTGGTTTAAAAAAAAATTTTAAGCCATTCAATAAATGTGTAACAGTATCTCATTGTGGTTTTAATTTGTATTTCCATAATGTCTAATGATGTTAAATTTTTTTCATGTGTTTATTTGACATTCATATGTTTTCTTTGGTGGAATATCTGTTCATATTTTTCCCCCATTAAAAAAATTAAGTTGATTGTTTTCGTATTGCTGAGTTATTTATTCTGGAAACAAATTCTTTGTCAGATATATGATTTACAAATATTTGTCCCCAGTCTATGATTTGTCTTGTCATTCTCTTTATGATTTCCTTTATAGAACAATATATTTTAATTTTGATGAAGTTCAACTTATGAGTTTTTTTTTTTTTTTTTTATGGATTGATCTCTTGATGTCCAAGAACTCTTTGACTAACTCAAGGTCATGAGAGTTTTTTCCTTTTTTCTGAGTTTTCTACTTTTCTATTTTACATTTAACCTCTGATTTATTTTGAGCTAATATTTGTATGTGGCATTATGTATAGATTGAAGTTTATTTTTTGCATATGAATATCCAATTGTTCAAGCACTATTGTTGAAAAGACCATCCTTTATTAAAAATCAATCATATTTATGTGGATATATTTATGAATTTTCTATAATGTTTCATTGATCTGTGTGTCTATCCTTTCATCTTTCACCAATGTCTTGATTGCTATCGCTTTGCAGTATATCTTAAATTGGATAATGTGAGGTCTCCAGCTTTGTCTTTTTCAAAATTGTTTTGACTGCTGTCGTTTCTTTACTTTTCCATATAAATATTAGAATTTGCTTGTTTATATTCACAACATATCTTTCTGGGATTTTGATTCCTGTTGTGTTAAATCTAGATCATTTCTGGGGAAAATTGGCATCTTAAGTACATTGAATCTTCTAATCCATGAACATGGAGAGTCTCTCCAATTCCTTAGGCCTTCTTTGACTTCTTTCATGAGTGCTTTGTAGTTTTTAGCATATAGATCTGCACATAATGTATTTTATTTTTCAGGGGGCTATTTTAAATGGTACTATTTTTAAATTTCAATTTTTCATTGCTAGTGTATAGAAAAATGATTGATTTTTAAAATGTTGACCTTGTATCCTGTGATCTTGCTAAATGTACTTTGTTAGCTTTTGGAGCTTTTTGTAGATTCCTTGGGATTTTCTATGTAGATAAACATGTTATATTAAATAGGGATAGTTTTATTTCTTCTTTTCTAATCTGAAAGCCTTTTATTTCTTTATCTTATCTTCTTGCACTTGTTAGGACTTCTGAAACAATATTGAATAGAAGTGATGAGACTGGACATTCTTGCTTATTTCCCAGTCTGAGAAAGAAAGCATTTAGTCATTGACCGTTAATATGATGTCAATTGTAGGTTTTTTGTTTATGTTCTTTATCACATTGAGGAAGATCCATTCTATTCCCAGTTTGCTAAGAGTTTTTTTTTTCTTTTAAAATCATGAATGGATATTGAATTTTCTCACATGCTTTTCCTGCATCTATTGATATGATCATGTGGCTTTTCTTGTTTAGTCTGTAATATGGTGGATTACATTAATTATTTTTCAAATGGTAAATCAGCCTTGAATTGCTAGGATAAACTCGACTTAGTTGTATTATTATTTCTATATATTGATGGAATTTGACTTGTTAATATTTTGTCATGTATCTTTGCATCCATGTTCATGAGGGTTATGGGTCTGTGGTTTTCTTATCTTGTATTGCCTTTGTCTGGTTTAGGGGTCAGGGTAGTACTGGTTTCATAAAATGAGTTGGGAAGTATTCTTTTCTATTTTCCGGAAATGGTGCTAATGTTTTCTTAAATATTTGGTAGAATTCACTTGTGGAACCATTTGGTTCTGGAGTTTGTTTTATTGGAAATCTTTCAGCTATGAATTTATTTATTCAATAAACATATTCATAGAACTATTAAGTTATCTATTTCTATTTTGAGAGAGTTTTGGTAGTGTATTTCAAAGAATTGATTCATTTCATCTAGGTTGTTAAATATATAGAGATAGAATTTTTTGTAGTATTCCCTCATTATCCTTTTAATGTCTATGAGTTTTGCAGTAATATCCCCTATTTCACTCTTGGTGTTGGTAATTTGTATTTTCTCTCTTTTTCTTGATCAATCTATCTAGAGTTTTATGTATTTTTTTTTAAGAAACAACTTTTGGTTTCATTGATTTTCTCTGTTGTTTTTGTGTTCTCAATTTAATTGATTCTGCTCTCTTTATAATTTCCTTCCTTCTGCTTTCTTTGGTTGTATTTTCGCCTTTTTTTTTTTCTAGTTTCTTAAGTTGGATGCTTAGAGTATTGATTTGAGACCTTTCTTCTTTTCTGACATATGCATTTAATATCATAAATTTCCCTCTAAACACTGTTTTGGCTATTTACCACAAATTTTGTTATGTTGTATTTTCATTTTCTTTCAATTCATTTTCTAATTTCTTTTGAGACTTTTTTTTGACCCAGGATCATTTAGTAGTGTGTTGTTTCATTTTCAAGTATTTGGGGGAATATTCTAGATATCTTTCTCTTATTGTTTTCTCATTTAATTCTATTGTGGTCACAGAACGTAGTTTGAATAAGTTTAATTTTTTAAAATTTAAGAATGTGATCTATCTTACTGAGTATACCAAAAGCATTTGCAAAGAATGTGTATTCTATTGTGTTGGGTGGAGTGTTCTATAAATGTCAATTATAGACGTTAGTTTATAGCATTCAAGTTTCCTATATTCTTGTGGCTTTTCTGTCTATTTATTCTATTGATTACTGGGAGAGGAGTGTTGAAGTCACCAACTATAATTTCCTTGTTCTAACTTTGTCTGATATTAATATATCCACTCCAGCATTTCTTTTATTAGTATGTACCTGGTATATCCTGTTTCATTCTGTTATTTTCAGCCCATTTTTTTTTACCATTAGTTTAAGTAGATTTTTTTTAGATAGCATATAGTTGAGTTTTTCTTTTTCAAATACAGTCTTATAATCTCTATCATTTAATTGGTACGTTTACACCATTGACATTTAGTGTAATTATTGATATGGTTGGATTTAGATGTACTATTCTATTAAATTCCTTTTGTTTTTCATACCTTGTTTTTCATTTCTTGACTTCTTTCAATTTATTTGAACATTTAGAAGACTTCCATTCTTATTTACCTGTAGTTTTTTTAGTATATCCCTTGATATAATTTTTCTTTTAGTAGTTCCCCAAGGGCTTACAATATACATATTAAACTTTACACAATCTACTTAGAATTAATATTTTACCACTTCAGGTAAAATAAAGAGACCATGGGACACTTTACCCTCCCCCATTTTTGATGCAATTGTCATATGTATCACATCTACCTACATTGAAACTGTATTATAACTTTTGCTTTCAGCAATCATACTTATTATAACATACTTAAGAGGCAGATGATAGTCTACTTTATTTACTTAGACACTTAAAATTTCTACTGCTCTTTCATTATTATTGACCTTCCAAGTTTTCTTCTATTTTTGCTTTCTTTCCACTTCAAGACATTTGTTTATCATTTCATTGAAAGCACATCTGCTGGCAGCACATTTTCTTAGCTTTCCTTCATCTAAGGATGTTTTTACTTTGTCTTAATTCTGATGGAATTTTTGGTATCATATTAGGTTGATAGTTCTTTTCCTTCAGCACTTTAAAAAATATTCCACTGTCTTCTGGACTCCATAATTTCTGATAACAAAACTTCAGTAATTAAAATTCTCCCCCCCCCCCATATGTGATGTAATTTTTTCCTAGCTACTTTCAGATTTTAAAACTTTATCTTTGGTTATGATATATCAGGTGTAGTTTTCTGTAAGTTTATCCTGTTTGTGATTTGCTGAGATTCTTTGGATCTGTAAATTTATGCCTTTCACCTAATTGGAGAAATTTTCAACCATTATTTCTTGAAATATTTTCTGTACTAATCTCTTTTTTATTTCTTTCTGTAACTACAATGTGATAAATGTTACACCTTTACTATTGTTTTGCTGGTCTCTGAGGCTGTGTTCGTTTTTTTGACCTTTTCCCCTCTCTTTTGCTCAGATTGCATAATTTCTACTGATCAATCATCAAGTTTGCTGGCTCTTCTTTCATCTCCATTCTGCTATTGGTGAATTTTTAAATTTCTGTTATGAATTTTTAAATTTCTGTTATGATATTTTTCAGTTCTAGAGTTTTGTTTGTTTGTTTGTTTTTGAGACAGGGACTTGCTCTATTGCCTGGGCTAGAGTGCAATGGCATCATCATAGCTCACTGCAACCTCAACCTCCTGGGCTCGAGCAATCCTCCTGCCTCAGCCTCCTGAGTAGCTGGGACTACAGACATGAACCACCATGCCTGGCTAATTTTTCTCTTTGCAGAGATGGGGTATTGCTCTTGCTCAGGCTGGTCTTGAGCTCCTCACTTCAAGTGATGCACCCACCTCGGCCTCTCAAAGTGCTAGGATTACAGGTGTGAGCTACCACACCTGGCCTTCAGTTCTAGAATTTTTATTTAGTTCTTATTCTGTAGCTTCTATTTCTTTGGTGAGAATGTCTATCATTCTGTTCGTTTCTAGATTGTTTGCCTTTACCTCACATGGCATGGTTACAATAGCTGCTGTAACTCTTTTTGTCTGATAATTTCCACATTTGGATCATCTCAATATTCATGTCTATTGATTGTCCCTTCCCTCTGTTGTTTAGATTTTTTTAATTCCTCTTATGTCAAGTAATTTTGAAATGTATGTAGGCTATTTTGAATACTGTGTTATGAGATTCTGGGTTTTGTTAAATCCTGTGGCTTTTTTCTTTTTTAAAAGCAGGCAGTCAACCCTCTTGGATTTAGACAGCAAGTTCTAACCTGGTTTCTGTGGGCTTACGTTTCCATGTTAGTTTAGTTTTCAAAGACTTTACAGGGCGTTTCTGGCTTTCACAGCGTATATAATTTCCATTTGTGGTATACATTGTAGTTCAGTCCTCAAAGCTTTTCCTATACTGATTTTAATAGATTTCATGCATATTCAGATTGAGGGTGAGTGTGAGGTTTCATATAAAAATTTAAAAAAATTTTCTTTCAGCTTCCTCCTTTCCAGATCTTTCCTTGCTCTGTGGCTGCCAGTTAATTTATTCAGCATTTCTATATGACTATATTGTGTGTGTGTGTGTGGGGGATGCTATATTAACTCAGTCTGCTATATTGCCAAAACCAGAAGTCTGCATATTTATTAAATAATTAATTATACTTATGTGTTTTTACAACAAAATCATGTAATTTTCACTATGATATTTAAAAACTTTTACAAAAAGTTTGTTTAGCAGATAATGTCAATGCCATACCATTATTTTCTTAAATTCCTTTACTATTTTTTATTCATGTTGACTCCTAGAAGTTCTCACTCCTGACAGCCAGCATTGCTCTGTGAGAAAGTTGACCTTAGGCTGTGGGTGTCAGTTTGCTAGTGAGTGCCTAAAAAGTCTAGGAATTTATATCCCATGGAGGAAGCCCTGAAGCCAATGGCTGATAGGGACAGGAATGTAGTATTCCAGTTTTCTTACCCTTGATCCAATAACTCCTAGATGTAACTTAAACTGTCTATTGAGTTTCCTAGTAGAATTGAGCTAAATTTATCTCCTATGGGAACTTGCTGGATATTGGCATCCTTGCTTGGCTTCCTTGTTTTTCCTGTCCACTTCTCCATTTCTTTACAGATTTTCTCTTGGAAAACTTCTTAATAAATAACTTTCACATGAATTCTTGTCCCCAGATCTGCTTCTGGGGAACACACAGTACCAGGTAGAATTCTAAGACGGTCCTCAAGAATTCTTGGTGTATACCTCCTATATAATCCCTGCCTGTTGAGCATAGGCAGGACCTGTGAACATGATGAGCTAGTCACTCTCTTCACTAGGTTATATTGTATAGCAAAGGTGTTGGCATAATTACTCCCTCAATTATACAGGACTCAGTTTTAGCAGATTCTTATGCTGGCCTTAAAGAAGGAAACTGTCATGTGTGAGAGGGCCATGGGGCAAGGAACTGCAGGGCTCCTGGGAGCTAAAATGGGCGTCAGCTTACAGTCACCAAGGAATTGGGGACCTCAGCCCCACAACAGCAAGGAACTGAATTCTGCCAACATCCATGTGAGCTCCAGAAAGGGACACAGCATGGCTGACACCTAGATTGTAGCAACCTTGTGAGATCTGAGCAGAGGATGCAGCTAAGCCATGCCTGGACTCCTGCCCATAGAAACTGTGAGATTAATAAATGTAGGTGATTTTAAGCAGCCAATATTGTGGCAATTTGGTATGCAGCAATAGAAAATGAATACAACAGCCTAAGACAGTTAGTCCAATATTCTCTATTTTCTCACTAATTTTATCAACATTATAATATTGAGTGGTGTTCATGATGGTGATTCAGAAACAGCTTCTGAATTATCCAAGGCCACCAACGGGTTTACTTATTTAAGAACCATTTGTTGAATGACTGGCACGTGTAAGGCACTTTTCTAAGTCCTGAGGGAATATCAAGATGAATATTATCCTTCCTATCTTAACGGTACTGTTATTGTAGAGAATAGGGGAAGATACAACTGTACATGGACAAAAACTATACATAAATCATGTTCATGAAAGTGCTGGAAAGAAGGCATAAAGAAGATGTTATAGAAAGAACTTCCATGGAAGGCTCTGTTGCAATTAAATTTAATGTATGTAATGTGTCTATGTCAATGTTGAAGTCACAGTTGAAGTTCAAAAAACAATAGCAGAGTGGTCTCGTGGATAGAGTAGTGATTTGGGCATCAGAGCTGAGTTTAAATCCAGCCATTTTGCCTTACTAGCTGTGTGACCATAGGCAGATTATATCATTTTCACTCAAGTCCTTCACTGGTAAAGTCTTTTACAAACTTTGTAACTTTAACGGTGACCAGGAGCAAACTATTTATAGCACGCTCCACAGATGTTTATGATACTGCATAACTGCTGGTGTGGAGAATGACTTGGAAAAGGGAGGCCATAGTAATAATTCTGAGAGGAGAGGAGGAGGGCCGACAGTCCGTGGCAGTGGAAAGGAAGAGTGAGCGTGAATTCGAGATAGTCAGGAGGGGGAAGAGACAGGACTTTCAAGCTGATTATGTGGCAGGGGATGGGGGATGGGAGAAGAGAAGTAAAAAAATGACTGAACAATATGACATTCTACATTTGTAATTTATCTCATTTGATCCTATAGCCTTTAATGTGTTAGTAGAAGGGCATCGTCATAAGTGGGGGCTCCGGAGTCAGACTGCTTTGGCTGAAACTCAGCTCTCCCAAAATCTTGCTGTGTAACTTTGGGCAGGTCATTTAATCTCTTTCAGCTTTTTATTTGTAAAATGGGAATTCGAACAGTATTGATTTCACATGAAATCTTGTAGCTTAGAATAATGCATGCAAAAAGTGCTTTCTGAATGTGAGCTATTATGATATGTATAATCACCAAGATCTATTAATTATTATTATCAATAATTATATAGATATTTATTAGTAAATAAAATATATTAAATGTATCAAAATATAACATTAACATTTTAATAATAAAATATATTAAATATATTTGATAAAATACATTGGAATATATTAACCACTATTATTAAATAATACAATTATTATTATTATTGACCATAGTAATAATGCATCACTTAAGAGGTCTGAAATTACTACTCTCGCTTCATATCACACTTTTTTTCCACCCCTTCTTCACATCTTCATTGCCTCTCCATTCTCCAGGGCTCAGTAAAAATGCTATCTTTTTTATAGGGTCTTCTGTGATTCTATCTACCCTCCAAAATTTCACATTTGTATACTTATATTTCTCTCATGGCATTTATATCTCCTCCCTCATTGTTCCCTGGTGGAAAAGGTCTTATCTTGGACTGTGTATGATAGAAACTCAATAAATGTTTGTTAAATGAATGCATGAATTAAGAGCATTAATAGAACTTTTAGGAGGCTTTAAGCTATTCTCTTGCTATTACTCTATTAGTTTCTCACTAGAGACAGAATGCTCTTCTTATTCATTACAGGAGCATTCGAAATGAAGATAGCAAGCTCGGTGCATTGAAGCACACCTATAGTCCCAGCTACTATGGAGTCTGAGGCTGCACTATGCTGTGATTACATCTGTAAATAGCCACTGCACTCCAGCCTGGGCAACATAGCAAGACCCTGTCTCTGAAAAGTAAAATAAAATAAAATATAGATACCAAATATACAAAAAAGCATACATTTTCAATTGTTCTTTTGGGAAATCTGTGTTTATGGGGAACATCTGACTGTCTTTTCTTGGAAAAAATTGTAGTGCTGTAGAGAATAGCCATCAGGAGTCAGAGTGGACTGAAAGTATGATAATGCTATGTGAGTGTAAGGCTCCTGCAGATTCTGTACAGGTGGGAATGTCATCGGGATATTTAAACATTATTTGGGGACTCTCTTAAGGTCTGATTTAAAAATATTATACAATTTATATAAGGTATACTTTTGGATTGGAAGTAGAAGTTTGTTTTGAGCCTTGCATTTTGGTGCTCAGCAAATGCTAATTTCCTGGTTGGACAATGGAGCATCAGGTACTTCATCTCAAGATGTTTATGAGAAGACCGTGTTTTCCCTTGACAACAAGAGCGCAGGAATGGATAATATGCTAAATAGTTATTACAGTATATGAATGGTGTGTTTTTGGTTACCCTGGTACACGTGCTTTTTCTCTTGTACAATGCAAGACAGGTATAGGTGTAATTATCATGTTAACTAGCCAGTTAGCTATTCTGTGAGACTATGATTATGCAAAGCATAGAGAGAACTTTATTTATGAACTTATTCTCAAGAAAAAAAACAAAAGCAAAAAGCTAAGCTAGCACATCATCTAATTCTCAATGTAAAATAATGCAGAAGTGCGGAAGATGAACATCTGATTTGTCACATCTGATACACTAATGTTTTATCCAAAAGGAAGAACACATTGTAACTTGCTCAGTCATCTGCATAAACACCACCTGGCCCTTTACCGGCACCTACTCAAGTAACAAGAGTCAACGAATGGCAGCTCTGCTCATAGCCTTTTCACTGGTAGAAATAGAAAAATCTCTTTGTTTCTTTAAAAACAAAGCATTTATTTTTCAAAGTAACAGCATCTAATACTTTTTTTTTCAACAACATAAGACTAGGTGATTAAAGCGAAACCAATGGAACCTTCTACAGTAAGGAATATATGATCACAAATTGCTTAGATTTTGAACAGCTAAAAAAATTCATTATCCTTTAAAAAGAGGGTAGATCAAACCAGACCCTGTGCAATAAGGTATTTATTGCAACATGAAACCACTTTCCCCTTGGGTATACCACTTAGTAAGTCTTACATTGGAAATAGCTATAGTTTTTAGTGTAAAATATTTTGCCAGGGATGAGAGGTTTTTTCCTCCTCTGAACTGACACATTCTGGCTGTATGCCTCAGTGAGCATACCTTTGTGCTACATTACACACATAGCGGTAGCATCACATTTTCCAGTGGTACTAATATAAAAAGGAGGAACCTGGATCACTAAAGTATACTGTACCAGTCTTGCATGTTTTCAAAGGAAAATTAGTGGCACGGTGAATGAGACTGATATGCTGTCATAAAGAAAGGGTTAGGAAAAACAAATCTCACTTGCCTTTACATTTTAGATTCAAGTTGGCTAGCTGGAGGGTGTCAACTACCTTGTTTGCTCCATTGTGAAAACCCTGCCAAAGTCTTAGTGTATTTCTATTGACAGAGGACAATTGGGTAACTGTAGTCTTCTGGGTGTACCAGCTTTTTTTTTTTTTTTTTTTTTTTTTTAAGAGGAGATAATGTCACAGAGCCATTGAACTCTGCCCTTGGTCCACTCTTTTATTGACTACCTGTGGAACATCCCTAGTTTCTAAAAATTCCTACCTTTAAATAAATCTTCCATTCATCTATCACCCTAAAATTCTTCCTGGGGTCACTTGAAAAATGACAATCTGCAGCTCTTTCTTACTGGGTTTCTGGAGCACATGCCTTGAGTTAGTGCTTCCATTAATAGATTAAATAATTTTTTATTGATACATAATAGATGAACATATTTTGGGGTACATATGATAATTTGATACCTCCATATAATGTATAAAGATCAAATTAATATGATTGGGATTTCCACATTAATAGCTTTTTTATGCATCTATTTGGTCTTGAGGATGATTGGGCCTTCTCTGTTTTGGGATTTAATGCATTGTGGATGCTGTGCCGGTTAATTGCCCGGGAAATCTATGTCAACTCAAAGCAAATATTTAATCTTATTTACACTGTTCAGGTGCATTTTTCATTAGTCTCTGGCATAGACTCTTACTTTAGTTGTGTTCTCTGATTCGTGTTGGAAAAGTATGCCTGGACTGGGGAGGGAGAAGGATCTTATTCTTTTCCCAATTCTCAGTGTTGCTTGGAAAGTAATTTTGTTCATTCATTTATTCTACTAACAAGTTTAAAGTTCCTACTATGTGTCAGTGTTGGGGAGACACTAATGAAAGGTAGACATGGTTCCTGTCTTCTTGCAGCTTATAGTCTAATAAGTTTGAATAAATATTCATGGTTCCAGAAATAATTGACAAAGTTTTTACTTCAGGATTAAAGAGATAGTGTTATTTCAGCAATTAACATGAAATTATATTTTTGAATACCCTGTATACACTAAGCACTATGTTACATGTCATCTCATTTAATCTGTACCATAAACTATAAAGTAGGTAATGTAATTGATACACAGACAGGTCCCATAACTTCCCAATGTTAGACAGCTATCCAGGTCTATCTAATTGTAAAGCCTAATTGCTAAAAGTTTGTGTTGGTATCAGGAGCTGAACAACCTACCTCTGCAAAACAAATTTAAACTTATATAATTCAGATAGATGAATTAGAAGTATCATTTCCTTCTGATGTTGACCAAAAGTTGGAAACTCAAATGTCTACAGAAAAAACAGGTCTCATAATACAATGAAGCAGTAGAGCAATAGTGGTAGGTAGTGTAGTAAATTCAAGCTTACATGTTTTGTCTGAATGTTCCAGGTGATTGCTGCTCTGTGTGAATGAGGGCCCAGGGATAGCATTACTGCTAGACTATATGGCACATTTGTGCAAATTAGAAAAAGACACTCCTTTCCCTTAGTGGATCTAGACCTGGCTTGGCAAACAAACACAGGCCTTGTATGCATGTCTCATCAAAGGAATGCAAGTTGGCGTTACCCTTTGGCTGATACTCTGTGCAAGGCACAGCCTATGTGGTCTTTCTCAAGAGAAGCTGGCCATTTGAATTATTATGATTATTATTTTTTTGAGACAGGGTCTCACTTTGTTGCCCAGACTGGAGTGCAACGGCATGATCATAGCTCAAATTCCTGGGCTCAAGTGATCTTCTTGCCTCAGCCACCTGAGTAGCTAGAATACTGCAGGTGTGGGCCACCACACCTGGCTAATTTTTTCTTCATTTTTTTTTTTTTTTTTAAAAACAGAAGTTTCACTACTTTGTCCAGGCTGGTTTTGAATTCCTGGCCTCAGTCTTTAAAGTAGCTGGAATTACAGGCATGAGCCTGGCAACATCTGGATTTTTAAGGTAAAATTGCTTGATTTTTACATGTTGGTAACAAATTAAAATTTTAAAAACCACTGTGTGAGTCAAATAAAACTCACTTATGTGTTGGATTTGGCCTATTGGCCACCATTTGAAACTCCTGATGATAGGCTAAGCCTCTGAGGTGAGAGGTAACAGCTTTTATTTATTTGGTCATCAGGCTCCTCAAAAAAATTTGGAGATAAACGTGTTCTCAATTTTGATCCCAGAAGGAAGAAGCATTTTCAATATCTGAATCCTAAAGCCTAACTTGAAGAGAAATTGTCTCTGTCTCTCAGAAGTCTAGTAGTACTAGTCATGAAAAATCCTCAGGTGGTTTTTTATTTAATAATTACCTATATCTAACACAGATACTTGGGAGTTAAAAATGTGTCAAAGTTAAATGTAAAAAGTAAGTAGAACTTATGTAAATCTCAAATTACCTTGAATTTTTCTCTTAGCTATAGATTGAGTATCAATTGTGGCCTATGACCGGTGTTAAGATAATATTTGATGACACTAATGCACTGAGCTAAGAATAACACCAGGGAAAATTTACATTATCTCACCCATAAAAGAATTTCCCTCTAGTCATGGATTTATATTGTCTCCAAATAATTTTTGAGTCTAAGGTTATTATTACTTATTTAAAGTTTTATCTCAGTTAAGTGTTGTCTTTGTAATGACTCATTTTTTATGGTATGTTATTTAAGCAAACCAAACCATGTACCACTTGAGTCAAGAGAATCACAAAAGATATATAGTGCAGTGAAAAGATATAGGTACCAAAGGTATACCTCACAACCCTTATGCTTTCCAAGTTGCTTCTTCAGGGAAATCTTGTCTTAAGGAATGATGGGAAGCTGCCCAGAGAGAGAGAAGAAAATGATACTTTTTGTAGAGGTGGGAAAAAAATACCAGGTCTGTTTGAATAATTACTAATGACCTCTTTTGATGAAATGTGGTTCTTCATGGACCAGAGCTGTTTGGAACTTATGTAATCATTAATTTTGTGAAGTTCCATAAACACGAAGTTCTTTTTCATCTTCAGGGAAAAGACAGCATAGGTCAGTGGGAAAACTTTATTTTATTTTTTTCCTTCTCACCTACAGACCAAACTTATATACTTTCATGTGCCTGATATCTTAAAAAACCCAAACTGCAAAACTGCGAAAATTTAAGCTACCCACATATGAAATTGCCACAAGCATAGCTAGTTGTCTAGAGTCCATGGCATTCTGAAGAAGGACTTTTGTTTTTGTTGTTCAGAGAGAAGCCTAGAACAAATTTTCACTGGGATCTCAAAGCCTGGCACTTTAGTGAATAGGTTTCACTAGGAAATAAGTTGGAACTTCAAAGTAAGTCATAGCTATTGTTATTCTTGCCTTTAACTTTCAGCTTCTTAATTATTATGACATTTAAGGACACATATTTTCTTGCCAAAAAATAATATGTACCAATGGAACAGGCTTGTTGAATATTCAGCTTATGCTTTTACCCTAACATGATATTTTTGGCTAAAATATTAGAACTGGAAGGAATCTTAATGATGCATTTGGTTTTCAAACTGTGACCCTTGGAACTGCATGTTGCTTTGGACATGTTTCAGGGTTCCTATAAATATGTCCTTTGAAAATTATATAGTCAGTTCTCAATTACCTAAGCTATCATAGGCTGCAAAGAGCAGGTTATTAGGTAGGACTTTAGAATCCCAGACACATTTTAGCCAAGACCACCTCAATTTTATTCATTTCTTTATTATGCAAATATTTATTTAGCACCTACAATATGTTCAGGCACCATTTTAGGTGCTGGGAATAAAGTGGTGGAACAAGATAGAGAAAATCCCTAGTGTCATAGAGCTTATATTCTGGGCTGAGGTGGAACAGGGGAGAATAGATTTCTGATTAGCATGCTTGAGGAATACTAGGAAGGTTTATGATGCTGGAGCACAGTGAAAAAAGAGAGAATAAGAGGTGAAGTCAGAGAGGTATCATATCAAGAAAATATAAGGCCTTGAAGACATAATAAGGAATTTGGATTTTATTATAAGTGCAATAGAAGTGGTGTAATTTGATTTATGATTTAAAAGCATCAACCTAACTTGTATGTGGCAAATACCCTACATTATGAGCAAAATGGAAGCAGGAAAGGCTGTTGGGAGATTAAAGTAGATTTCAACTTCTAAGCATGGTGTAGTAGATTGTTCAAAGCAATTCTCCTGCTGAAAACAATTAGAAAAATCTGGATAAATTTCAAAACCTATAACTTTATTTTTATTTTATTTTAATTTTTTTAATAAAACTTATTTTTAAAGGGACAAAGAGCTACAGGGGCAATGAGGATAACATGGACTGCTATTTCAGAGAATAAAGCTGATGATCAGGAGCCATTTTTTCCCCGCTAAGGGCCTTCAGTGATTCTGGGCATGGGCTAAGGATAAGAACTTGGCCCCAGGTTGAGGGCTACTTCTTGGGAAAATATAGATTTTAGTGGTTGTATGGGCTGAAGTGATAAAATTTCAGGCTAGAAGGATCCAAAATACATGACCAGCTTTCCCCATAAATTTGCTGAACTCTAAAACTGCATAGGAGATTAAAAAGCTAGGCAAAAAGCTACTAACAAGAGTGAAATATCTTATAGTCTTTTGATGCTTAGGAAACAAAGACCCCTCCAGGAGGGGAGGCCCAAAAGCAAGATATGCATTGGATGAAAACCCTAGAAGGAGTGGTGAATTGATCTAGAGGTACTTTTCATCTGGGTTACTTACTAAATCTGGGTGCATCTCAAGGTCGAAAATCCAGGCTTGACCTCTGGCAGAAGGCTGTTCCTGGGAAACAGAGAAACCAGCAGGAACTTGGATTTTTGGGGGGAGAAGGGGAGATGAAGTAACAAAATTGGAGACTTGAGGAGTCTCAGAGACATAGATGAGCCCTTGAAGACATTTGCCACATTTGAAGTTGTGTGAGGCAAGAAGCTAAAGAGCTAAGCTGTAAACCTCTTAAGGGAAAAATTGAATCTCCTCCAGTCTTTCAGATTTGCAAAATTAAGGTCCTGCCAAGTTTATAATTAAAAGCCCTGGGTAGCTATGCCCTAGGCAAGCATGGGTTGAGTTTTACCAAAACTTAATCACACCCCCAACTCAGCTCGATTCCAATTGGCTTGAGATGATTAGTTCTCCTAAAAGCTGTCCTTGCTATTAGCAGGAAGAGATAGCATCATATGGAGGCACCAATTTTTTTTTTTTTGAATTGGAAAATAGGCCAATAGAAAACACCTAAGAAGAAGCCCAGAGAGAAAATACAATGGGAAAAACAGATAAGAGCAATATGGAACATGCTGAAAAGGAGATGTAATTGAAATTCTGGAAGGAGAGGAGGAAAGATTAAAGTAGAAACAGTATTCAGGGTTAAAGGCTAAGAATTTTCCAAAACTGATGAAAGACATCAATCCACAGATTCAAGGAAATAAATACAATGAAAACAATACTTGGCATCTCATGTTTAAAACTGCTGAAAAAATAAGTAGACAAAGTCTTAATTGCAGCCAGAGAAAAAACAAAAGGACATCAATAAAACTCACATTTGACTTCTTAACTGAGACCATGGAAGTTAGAAGGCAATGGAATGGCATCTTTAGCAGGCCAAGAGAAAGTAGCTGCCAAGCTAGAATTCTATACCTTGTGAAAATATGCTTCAAAAATTAAGATGAATAAAGACATTTTCAGAAAAATAAAAATGGAGGGAATTTGTTGCCACTAGGCCTGTGCTAAAAAAATTTCGTAAAAAGAACTCTTCCAAAAGGAGCATTTAAATTCAAGAGGGAATGAAAAATATTAGAAAGTAAGAGTATCCAGGTAAATATAAATGACAATTGACTGTATAGAACAATAAGAGTAATGTCTTTTGAGTCTTAAATTGACATATAACTAAAATGTATGACAAAAAAATGTAAAAAGCAAGAAAAGATTAAATAGAATTAAAGTTTTCTAAGGTTCTAACAGTATTGGAAGGAATAAAAGTAATAACTCATACTAGAATGTGATAAGTATGCATGATGTAATCTAAGTTATCTATAAGAGAACAATGAAAAAAGTAGTCTAATAATTTAACATAGGAAAAGATGAAGAAATGTATTTGATGAATCCAAAAAAGGAAAGAAAGGAAAGTAAAAAGAATATAAAACAGAAAGTAAAATATAAAACAAATGTTAAAATCATAGTTAATGGTAAAATCATAAACCTACTGTATCAGTAACTATATTACAAGTAAATGGATTAAATACTCCATGTAAAAGACTAAAATTGTAACATTGGATAAAAATACAAACCCTAATTATATAAAAAATAAAGCATGCAAATATATATGGACACAGAAAGGTTAAAAATAAGAGAGGATGGAAAAGATAAAAAAACACTAATCAAAAGAAAGCTGTTGCAGCTTTATTGATATCAAAGTAGACTTTTAAAATAATAAGCATTATCAGACATAAGGGGGATATTTCATGACTGTGAAGGGTATAATCCAACGGCAAGGAAGCTATTGCAGTAATCCATGCTAGAGGTGATGGTGACTTGGGCTAGAAAGGTGGCTGTGAATGTAAAGTGAAACA
The DNA here is from genome assembly GCF_020740605.2 of Lemur catta. Lineage (NCBI taxonomy): Eukaryota > Metazoa > Chordata > Mammalia > Primates > Lemuridae > Lemur > Lemur catta. Next base: position 54,980,667 of record NC_059130.1, read on the forward strand.
GTAAAATTCTGGACACACATTGTGGGTAGGTGTCAATAGGACTTGCTGTTGAATTTGGTATGGGATATAACAAAGGAGAGGTATTAGCTGGGGATGATGGCTTGTGCCTGTAGTCCCAGCTACTCAGAAGGCTGAGATGTGAGGATTGCTTGAGGCCAGGAGTTTGAGACCAGTCTGGGCAACATAGTGAGACCTCATCTTAAAAAAAACATTAGCCAGATGTGGTGGCTTAAGCCTGTAGTCTCGGCTACTTAGGAGGCTGAGATGGAGGTGGGAGGATCACTTGAGCCCAGGAGTTTGAGACAAGCACTTGGACAATAGAGTGAGACCCTGGCCTCTAAAAAAAAAAAAAAAAGATGTATTAAGAATAATTCCAATGTTTTTGTCCTGATGGGCTAGATGAATAACAGTTCTATTTATTTACTAAAATGGGAAAGTTTATTGAGATGTGGGTTTAGGAGAGACAAATAAAAGTTCTCATTTGGCTAAGTGAAATAGGATGGAGGAAAGGTCAGTAATTCATTTTGAACATACAGAGTGATGCTGCTGAGAAGGCAGTAGGATACACAAATCCCCCATCTAGGTTAACTCCTTTACACATGAAGATATTGAAGCTCTGAATCTCACTCAAAGTCACACAGCAAGTAAATGGCTGAGTTGGAACTAAAATCCATGTCTTTCAGGAGCTTAGCCTAGTATTTCAAACAATACTGTATACTGTTTGTAAACTTGTTTTTTAGAACTATAGAAAATATTTTGTTTAGAATAACAATAATTGTTATAATGTATTGAGTGTGTAGTATATACCAGGTATTGTGTTAAATCTTTAAAACACCTTTTCTCTTAAAATCTTTATAGCCCAATAAGGTAGAGACTATTATCCTCAATTTTATAGGTTAGAAAACTGAGCTTTTAAGGTTAAGTAATTTTCCCAAGATCATATCACTGGTGAAACTAGTCAAATAACCAGGGAGTTTAACTCCTGTAACTACCATGCTATACATTTTCCTTCCTGGTAGAAAATGGGCACTCAATTGTGCTGTGTCCCACTTAGTTGCCTTGATTCTTTCATGGGTGTGTGATCAGTTCACAAACAGACTATTTGATTTTTTGCCCTCCATGTTTTTTCTTTACATTTTTGAATTTGACTGAGGGGCCATTTTCATTCAGTTAAATTTAGGGAAAGTACTGATACTTGTATAAGGCTCCTTTTCTAAGGCCCAGGATAAATGCTTCATTAGGACATGGTGGGGCTTATTAAGTCTCAGTGGCTATAACTGCTGTCTTTTTGGAACAAAGGAATAATTAGAGCTCATTTGTAATAAAAGCCTCTTCTCTTTTTCTGATATAAAAGCCTTTGTATTTTTGTTGACCTCTTTGAAAATTACAGAGAAAATAAAATAAATCCAGCAAAAATAAATAAATAAATAAATAAAATCCATAGAACTCAACACCTCATCCAAATTACTTCCCCAACCCAAACTAAAACATCCTCAGAAGAAGGAGTTTTTTTTGTCTTTAATCTAAGGGCAGTGTAAAAGCCTAGGTAGTTTCTGGGACTACTTTAATCAACTTAATGGAGTTTGTGGACTTCAGGCTTCGGGCTAGTACAAAGAGACACTCAGATGTAAGCCAGTGAGTGAATGCTTTCACAGGGCCCCGGACTAAAAACAGCTCTATGTGATAAGAGGCAAGGCCTAAAAGGAGTCAATGATGTGGCCTATTCTGGCTGGATTGGTACAGTCTGAGAATGTGTTGTGTTACTAGAGGTGTAGTGGCAAAAGCCAGCTGGTCCCTCTATCTCGCATAATTTCCTTTACAAGGCGCTTGTGAGAAAAAAAAGTGCACCGTGATGGACCTTTGTTAGTTCAAAGGTTTTTACCTCTTTATTCTAAAGCCCCATTGTGAATTCACAGGGCTTAAAATATGTATTACTGTCCCTTTCATTTTATCATTCTAAAAGAAATCAAAGACAGAAAACTTTTTTCTTCTCAATGAGCTTGTCTGTTTGAAATCATAGGGTGTTTGTACATATGGTCTCCTAATATCTCCACTGAATCTTTGGGATTTCAGTGGGACTTGGTGAGACATTATTCTTCCTTAAAGAGTTTCAAGAAACTTTTGCAAACAACAGACTTGTTTTCTCTTCCTTTTCAATAATTACAGTTTGGTTTATTGTAAGATGAGACAGAGAAGACTACAAGTACACTTTTGAAAAGATCTGAAAGACTGTTAACCCTGCTCTTTTTCAGTTAAAGGTGACGTATTTATCTTGCTGTAATCTCAACCCTTGAGTATTTCTATCCACAGTTTTTGCTTTAACAAAACTGACTAAATCAGGCAGGTTTTGAGCATAAACACTGTATGCTGTATAGGGTGATACTACTAAAAAAAAGGAAGATTTTGGCTTTATGACTAAAATAGTACTCTCACGAGCATTACTAATTGTTTACTATTATTGGCCTGAGGAATTTTACCTGAAGGCACACATTTTATATTATAAATTGCTTGCTCACTGGAGTCTCTATGTACTATATTTTTTCATCTGACATACAATCCATACTTTAAAATCTATCTTTTATCCTTTCAATACACTTTAAAGTATATTTTCAGTGATTGATAGTTTATAAAAAGAAAAAATGCTCTTTTTCTTAAAACTGGAAAAACAGAATAATCTCTTAGTAGTATAAAAACATTGGTGACATTACCCAGTTTCCCAAAGAAATATTTTTGTTCATCATCTCCTGAAGTGTGAATCAAAATACTCGTGACAGGTGAATGGAGAAACAAAAATTAAGATATGGACACACACAAAAGCAGCATTAATAATTCAGGTAAATAAAATTTGTATACAAAAGAAAACTGTCAAGGTGATGGAGAATGTTTCTGCAAGTACAGGACACAGGCAATAGGAAAATGAGTTGAGATTTGAATGTTTTACATTTCACACAAGGGCTTTGTATAATTTGAATTTTTCTTTACCTGATTCCATTGTTCTAGCAAACATTATTTACTATAATCTATAACCTTTCCTGAGTTAAATGAATTGGAGTTTTTCCTATTCACGTTATTGCAATTTTAAGGGACTAACCAAGTAAGCTGTAAATTGTTCTTTAATGTTTTACAATTTATTTGTATTAACCTTAATGGGTTGAAAGCCATTGCTTTCTTACTTGAGCCATTTAAAACTATGTCACATCTCATTGGTAGTGCCCCTTGGTAGGCCTCTCCACCTCGTATGGGTGCTTCAATTTTTAAGCCACAATGTCAAAACATTGTTCACTAAAAGTATCTTTAAGAGATGAGTTAGGAGAGCAAATTGCAGCTGACAAGAATCAAAAGATACATTGACAAGATTCATTGTTTTTAAGGAAGAACACGTGTTAGGCTGGAGGAGTTGTCATTACCTTTGTTAGAATGATAGCTGGTTTGTCTAATTTACTTCATTTCTTCAACAAATATTTAATGACAGCCCATTACATACTTGGCACTGGAATAGGACAATAAAAGAGGAAATATAAAGAAGGAATAATGGGAATTTGGAGGAGAAGGGGGCAAATATTTCAGCAAGAGGGAACAACAAGGACTCAGCGTGATGAAATTGGAGGCTGCAAGTATTTGGAGTGGAAGGTTTGCGTGTTGAGGGAGTGGGGAAAGAAAAAGTGAAGACAGTGGTAGATGAAGCAGGCAGGGGACAGATCACAATTATGTGATATGCCAAGTAATTTAGATTTTATTCTGAAGAAGACAAAGACCTATGGAAAGGGTTTTAAGTAGGGGAGTGGTCTGATCAAATTGGAGCTTTTAAGAGATCACCCTGCCAGTTGTGTAGAATATAGATTCAAGAGATAATGGATGCAGAGAGTTAATAAGGATATTTGAGTAATCTGGGGGAGTTATAAATACTGTATTAATAAATACTGTGTTAATTAAGCCATTGCTGGTTTGATATAGATTTGTGAGCAGTTTAGGAGATAGAATTGATAGCATTTGGTGATTGTATATAGGGGGTGAGGGAAAAGGTAGAGTCTTATGTAACTTCCAGGTTTCTGATTCAAGAGACTGGAAAAGAGTGGTCAAATAAGGAAATAGAGGAACTGAAACGTGTTTGATGGTGGTGGCAGTCATGGTTAAGATAGCAAGATCAGGAGCTTAGTTCTGGACTTGTTGAAATTTAATTTTATACGCCTCAATGTCAAGAGAGTTCTAGGTGAAGGATATAGATTTGAGAATATCTTATTTCTAATAGTAGCTAATGTTCAGATAAAGATACACAACTTTAAAAATGTCCTTTTAACATTTTATTTGTTTTTAAATGAAAAATACCTGCATATGGTTAAAAAAAATCACATGTATGCAATAAAAAACAAGCCTTTTTCCCATCCCAGACCCACAATTCCTTTCTCCAGATTTAGCTACTGTTAACAGTTTTCAGAAAGGTATCTGACATTTTCTTTCCAAGTACAAGTGTGTGTGTGTGTGTATACATAGGTGGAAGTGTGTATAAATATAAATATGTATTACATAATACATATTTTAAATAGAAATGGTAGTATATTATATTTACTCTTCTGCACTTTATTTTTTTCATTTTTCAGTTTACCTTGGAGATCATGTCATGTGAGCACTTACAGATCTATTTCATTCTTTTTAATGGTTTCATAGTATTCCATTTCACAAATAGACCTAGTTTCTTAAACCAGTTTTTTACTTGCAGTTATTTAAGGTTTTTTAAAATACAGTTTTTATAGGCCGGGCGCGGTGGCTCACGCCTGTAATCCCAGCACTCTGGGAGGCCGAGGCGGGTGGATCGCTCGAGGTCAGGAGTTCGAGACCAGCCTGAGCAAGAGCGAGACCCCGTCTCTACCAAAAATAGAAAGAAATGATTTGGACAGCTAAAAATCTATATAGAAAAAATTAGCTGGGCATGGTGGCACATGCCTGTAGTCCCAGCTACTCGGGAGGCTGAGGCAGTAGGATCGCTTAAGCCCAGGAGTTTGAGGTTGCTGTGAGCTAGGCTGACGCCAGGGCACTCACTCTAGCCCGGGCAACACAGTGAGACTCTGTCTCAAAAAAAAAAAAAAAAAAAAAAGTACAGTTTTTATGATAAGCAATGCTTTAGTGATCATCTTTTCACATGTAGCTTGGCTTATTTTTGCAAGTAAATTGCTAATGAAATCACTGCAGGATAAATTCCTGGGAGTTTACTTGCTGTGAAAGATATAGTTAAATTTCTCTCTGAAGAGTTTTCATCAATGAACATTCTTATCAGTCCTATGTGAGGGAGTCTTTTTCCTTATATTCTGGTCAATATTGTGTGCTATCACATATTCTGAGCTTTGCCAATCTTATAATGAATAATTATCTATCATTGAAAGTGGATCGGAAGTTCTAAGTACATGAATGCAACTTGTTATACTGTGACTTGCCTGTAGAGAGATCTGTTCACTTAGAGAACCTCTAATGTCAGTGTCCTTAGGACTTTGCTTTTGGACTCTGGTGGCATTGCAAAGACTCTTGTAATCTCCTGTCTGGAGAGCAAATGCTTGGCTCTCAGTGTTCTGGGAGCCAAGGAGGGAAGAAGTGTGTTTTCAGCATAAGCATTCAAGCACTTAGCTGTACCTGCTGTTCCCCAAGTCAAAGACCCTCTTTTACCCTCCCCAGAGAATAAATCTCCAGTCCTTTTTCTCGAAGGGAAAGGGGCAGGAATGGAGGAGGATATGTGGAGATCTGATTGTTTCTTAAACAAAGGTTTCAGCTAATTTTCTTTATTTTTAGTCACTTTCACCCCTTTACCCTCATTTCCAGAAGCACCTGGAATTCTCATTCCTGATCATTGTAAGGATTCTGCTTTATGAATTATGTTGCTTTTCTTAAATTCACTGCCAGCTTAAGATTCTGTGTTCTTGGATCTGCTAAGTCGTTTACCATTCTCTCTTTGTGTACCAGTTTCCAGAAATATTGCCATCTTTCCTACTTAGCTTATCTCACTTAAACAGAATGAGGTGTTTCTGGAGGCAGCAAAATGGTAGGTGTATTTCAATCTGCCATTTTATCTGGTAGTCTATTTAATTTCTCTAACTCTCAAATTCCTCATCTGTGGAAAGGGATAATAATAATATCTACCTCAATTGTGAGGATTGGATGAGATAGTACAGGGAAAGTAGAACAAATGTCAATATGTGTAGGTCTTCTCTTTTGGGCTACCTAGTCTCCCCCAAGGGAAAATTTCTAATGTTCTACCTGGGACTCAAAGCCTGTTGCTAAACTTTGGGTTGCTGAGCAGGATAAGCATACCATGGACCTTGGACATGAGTTCCAGTTGCTGTATTCTCTTAGCCAATTTAGCCAATTACAGGTATCTGGAAAGCCGTTTATGGCTGTAAAATTCTACAGAAATATTAAGAGATTATTTGTTGAGCAAATGGAAGGCAATGGTGAGAGATCCCTTTCCACTCTCATTCTGTCAGGCATATAACTAGTATATACAGCTAGTATTCATCAGGTATGTAGCTGGGTTACTATAACACCTTGAAGAATATGAAGAGGCTGAAAATGCATGAAAAGTATGACTATGGTGAATTTGGGTAGTTCGGGATTCAGAAATAGCCAGTTTATTGTTGTAGACCTATAGGAATTCTTCCACTTTGAATATTGGAATAATACAATTCTAGTTCTGACTGATTTTGATACTAGAAGTTTGGCTATGACTTCTAGTATGAGTGGTATCAGAGAAACAACCATAGGATATGAGATGTAAAACATTCTATATCTATCATTTTCTATTAATATTATCCACATATATGTATATGAATGCATAGCCCCTCCAGATATAGATTGATATATTATAGAATTTATTTATGTGTTTGTAAGCAAATACAAATTATATTCTTATTTTTCTCCTCTTGTTACAAAAGGAGACAGCTGTTATACATGCTGTCCTACACATTAATTTTTTTCCACAGCAGAATTTGGAATGCTTCCTCATTCTTTTTTTATAGTTGCATAGTATTCAAGTATATAAATGTACTCTAGTTAATTTAACACATCTTCTAATGAACATGTATATTTGGGTTGTCTCCAATATTTTGCTCTTAGAAATGTTGCTGAAATCCATGTAATTTCACGTATATACTGATCTTTAAGATAAGTTTTCCAAAATGGAATTTCGAGGTAAAGGGGGATATGTGTTTGTAGATACTACAATTACCAACTGTTCTTCATAAGGATCAGACATATTTACAGTTCTGCCAGCAATGTTGCAGTGTTTGAGAGAGCCTGTTACCCCACAGATAATACACTAACAGTTCTGGATTTTTGCCAGTGTGATAGGTGTTCTTTAAAAAGACATTTTTTCTTAGTATAAATGAGATTGACCATCTTTTCATATGTTTAAGGGCTATTTGTATATTCTCTCTGGAACTGTCTATTCATTTTCTCTTCCAGTTTTTCTACTGGATTTTTTTCTTACAGATTTCTTGGAACTCTTTATCTATTAGGGAAAAATGGCAAACATACCCTTAGATTATCCCCATTGAGTAATGCCCTTGTGTAATCCTCTCTCCTTGTGACTTGCTTCTAATTATGAGAATATGGCAGAAAGGAAGAGATTTGATAGATGTTAAGTCCCTAACCAGTTGACTTTAAATTAATCAGAAGGAAAATGATCCTAAGTGGGCTTGCCCTAATCAGGTGAGCTCTATGAAAGAGAGTCTAGAGGTTAGAGCCTGGAATTGGCAGAGGCTCACTCTCTCTCCGTTACTGGTGTGGAAGAGGCAAGCTGCCATGAATCCTGCCAACCACATGAGGGAATTTGGAAGCAGGTCCTTCCCTAGTCAAATCTCTAGGTGAGAACACAGCTTTTAGGTTTTGAGTTATAATTAGACTTTCTCTATTCTAACTTTTCCCATTTTTTTCTAGAACTTTTGGGATATTATTTTTGTACATTTTGAAACCTTTGATACATTTGAAATTTAATTTGGCTTAAGGCGTGTGTAAACAATGGATAAATATTTCCTTTTTTCCAGGTAGTTACCCAGATATCTCAATACCCCTTTTTAAGTGGTCCAGTTTATCCCTCATTGGTCTGAGAGGCTACTTTTTTCATATGATAAATTCTCTTATGTATTTGGATTATCTAAATTTTTAAATATTTTAGTAGCATTATTTCTTGAAGTGAAATTTTTTTGGGGGGAGTTATTTCTTAGAAGTCAGGCATTTTACATTGTTCATCTTGTATCTTTATGATTTAGCCTACTATTTGGAATATAGTAGACTCTCAAAAAAGGCTTGCTGAATGAATGAACAGTGATGCTTATACAACGCAGAATGTAATTTGGAGAATATTTTCCTTCAATGCTTGATCTTCCTCATGGCCGGGAAGGCTTGCATGTCAGCACTGCCTGGGACTGAATGAATGTGCTAACTTCCATCCATTGGAGCTTAAACCATGTCCATGGCACTTAAGGTTCAAGGACATGGTTTAAGTGCCCTGTTTAAGTGCCATCCATAAGAGCCCGGACGGCCCCCCCGACCCCCGGCCGAGTGTGGACCCAGGCCAGGATGACGACTTCAGGCGCTCTGTTTCCAAGCCTGGTGCCAGGCTCTCGTGGGTCCTCCAACAAGTATTTAGTGGAGTTTCGGGCAGGAAAAATGTCACTGAAAGGAACTACCATCACTCCAGATAAGCGGAAAGGGGTCGTGTACATTCAGCAGCCGGATGACTTCCTCATTCACTTGTGCTGGAAAGACAGGACGTCTGGGAACGTGGAAGATGACCTGAGCATCCTCCCCGACGGCTGCGAGTTCAGGCGGGTGCCCCAGTGCCCCAGTGCCCCAGTGGGCGGGTCTCCGTGCTCAAGTTTAAGGCGGGGTCCAAGCGGCTCTTCTTCTGGATGCAGGAGCCCAAGACTGACCAGGATGAGGAGCACTGTCGGAAGGTCAATGAGTGTCTGAACAATCCCCGATGCCCGGGGCGCTGGGGGCCAGCGGAAGTGGAGGCCACGAGCTCCCTGCGCTGGGTGGCCAGGGCGGCCTGCGGAGCCTGCTGGGGAACGTGAGTCCCGGCCAGCTCATGCGGCTCATCCGACCGGCCGGCCTCGGAGGACTGGGTGGGCTGGGGGCCCTGACTGGGCCAGGCCTGGCCAGCCTCCTGGGGAGCGGAGGGCCTCCGCCAAGCAGCAACTCCTCCAGCTCCCGGAGCCAGTCGGCAGCGGTCACCGCATCCTCCACCACCTCTTCCGCTCGCGCCCCCCCAGCCCCTTCTGCGCCAGCAGCCGCCTCCGCAACTAGTCCAAGCCCCGCGCCCAGCTCAGGTAACGGAGCCGGCACTGAGGCCAGCCCAGCCCAGCCCACCCAATGGAGCGACCTCCGGAGCATTCTAGCCACCACGAACGTGCCGGCCGGGCCAGGAGGTGGCCGGCAAGTGGACCCGGCCTGAGTGCTGACGCCAGAGATCATGGCTCCCATCCTCGCCAACGCGGACGTCCAGGAGCGCCTGCTGCCCTGCCTGCCCTCCGGGGAGTCGCTGCCGCAGACCGCGGAGGAGACCCAGAGCACGCTGACCTCGCCCCAGTTCCAGCAGGCCCTGGGCAGGTTCGGTGCGGCCTTGGCCTCGGGGCAGCTAGGCCCCCTCATGTGCCAGTTCCGCCTGCCCGCGGAGGCCGGGGAAGCCGCCAAGAAGGGCGACGTGGAAGCGTTTGCCAAAGCCATGCAGAACAGCGCCAAGTCCGAGCAGAAAGAGGGTGACACGAAGGACAAGAAAGACGAAGAGGAGGACATGAGTTTGGGTTAAGTTATTTGCTGTCGTCTCCCTGGGAGCTGGCGTTCTTAGTCCTGTGACTTCAGTAGTGCGTTTGTGGTTTGTTGCACACCCTCACCTCTGTTCCAACTTACCAATAAAGTCTTTTCTTTTATCTGCCAAAAAAAAAAAAAAAAAGAGTGGCCTTTGTTGGTAATATTACTGATATTTTGAGCCCCATTTCTTGTTTTTTTTTTTTCTTGTTTTTTTTTTCTTTCAGCTCATCATGGGGGTACATAAGTTCAGGTCTTATACATTGTCCATGTCCCGCCCATCCCCCCAAGTCAGAGTCCCAAGCGCGTCCGTTCTCATTCTCCAGACAGTGCGCCTGGCACTCATCATGTAGTCATACCTCCATCCCTCCCCCCAACCTCCCTGGGTCTGCACCTTCAAGCATGACCATTCCCCAGAGGGTGTGCAACGCCCTCGTCATGTAGGCATACACCCATCCCCTACCCCCACCCCCCATCCCAGTCTGATATCCAATTGGTATCCTTCCCTGATGTACATTTAGGTGATGATCAGGGAAACCAGTTTTCTGGTGAGTACATGTGATGCTTGTTTTTCCATTCTTTGGATACTTCACTTAATATAATGGGTTCCAGCTCTCTCCAGGAGAACCAAAGAGATGTGGTATCATCGTTATTTCTTATAGCTGAGTAGTACTCCATGGTATACATATACCACAGTTTACTAATCCATTCGTGGATTGATGGGCACTTGGGTTGTTTCCACATCTTTGTGATTGTGAATTGTGCTGCTATAAACATTCGGGTACAGGTGTCTTTGTTAAAGAATGACTTTTGTTCTTCTGGGTATATGCCCAGTAATGGGATTGCTGGATCCAATGGTAGGTCTACTTGAATCTGTTTAAGGTATCTCCATATTGCTTCCATAGGGGTTGCACTAGTTTGCATTCCCACCAGCAGTGTATGAGTGTTCCTGTCTCTCCGCATCCATGCCAACATGTGTTGTTTTGGGATTTTTTGATAAAGGCCATTCTCACCGGAGTTAAGTGGTATCTCACTGTGGTTTTGATTTGCATTTCCCTGATGATTAGGGATGTTGAGCATTTTTTGATACGTTTTTTGGCCATTCTTATGTCTTCTTTTGAAAAATTTCTATTCATGTCCTTTGCCCATTTTTTGATAGGATTGTTTGATTTTCTCTTGCTGATTTTCCTGAGTTCTAAATAGATTCTTGTTATCAGTCTTCTATCTGATGTGTAGTATGCGAAAATTTTTTCCCATTCTGTAGGCTGTCTGTTTATTCTCATGACTGTTTCTTTGGCTGTGCAGAAGCTTTTTAATTTAATCAGGTCCCATTCGTTTATTTTTGTTGTTGCTGTGATTGCCTTAGGGGTTTTCTTCATAAATTCTTTGCCTAGACCAATGTCTGTAAGAGTCTTTCCTACATTTTCTTCTAGAATTCTAATCATTTCCCATTTAAGGTTTAAATCTGTTATCCACCGTGATTTGATTTTTGTGAGAGGTGAAATCTGTGGGTCCTGTTTCAGTCTTCTACATGTGGCTATCCAGTTTTCCCAGCACCATTTATTGAATAGGGACTCTTGTCCCCAGAGTATGTTTTTGTCTATTTTGTCAAAGATTAGATGGTTATATGAGGATGGTTTTATATTTGGGTTTTCTGTTCTGTTCCACTGGTCTGTGTCCCTGCCCTTGTGCCAACACCAAGCAGTTTTAAGAACCACAGCTTTGTAGTATAGTTTGAAGTCTGGCAAATCAATACCTCCCATTTTGTTTTTATTGCTTAAGATTGCTTTTGCTATACGGGGTCTTCTCTGATTCCATACAAAGTGTATAATTATTTTTTCTAAATCTGTGAAAAATGATGTTAGTATTTTAATAGGAATTGCATTGAATCTATAGATTACTTTGGGTAGTATAGACATTTTAACGATGTTATTTCTTCCAATCCATGAGCATGGTATGGATTTCCACTTATTTACGTGTTCTGCAATTTCCTTCCTTAGCGTTTCATAGTTCTCTTTATAGAGGTCCTTTACCTCTTTAGTTAAATATATTCCTAGATATTTTATTTTCTTTGTTGCTATTTTGAAAGGTATTGAGTCCTTAATTTGATTCTCCGATTGAATGGTATTGGCATATATGAATGCCTCTGATTTGTGTGTATTGACTTTGTAACCTGAGACATTACTGAATTCGTTAATTAATTCCAGGAGACTCTTGGTTGAGTCCTTGGGGTTTTCCAGATACAACATCATGTCATCAGCGAAGAGTGAGAGTTTGATCTCTTCTGTCCCTATTTGGACACCTTTGATTCTGCTCTCTTGTCTGATAGCTCTCGCAAGAACTTCCAATACTATGTTGAAAAGTAATGGGGACAGTGGGCAGCCTTGTCTGGTTCCAGTTCTGAGTGGGAATGCTTTCAATTTTTCCCCATTCAGTATGATGTTGTCTGTGGGTTTGTCATATATGGCTTGTATTATTTTTAGGTAGGTCCCATTTATGCCTATGTTGTTAAGTGTTTTTATCATAAAAGGGTGTTGAGTTTTGTCAAATGCTTTTTCTGCATCTATTGAGAGGATCATATGGTCTTTATTTTTGCTTCTATTTACGTGGTTAATTACATTTATAGATTTTCGTATGTTGAACCACCCCTGCATCTCTGGGATGAAGCCTACTTGGTCGTGATGAATTATTTTTTTAATCAGCACTTGGATACGATTTGCTAGGATTTTATTGAGAATTTTTGCATCTACGTTTATGAGAGAAATCGGTCTGTAGTTTTCTTTTTTTGTTGCGTCCTTTCCTGGTTTTGGTATCAATGTTATATTGGCTTGGTAGAATGTGTTGGGGAGAATTCCATCCTTCTCAATATTGAAGAATAGTTTATGTAGGATGGGCACCAGTTCATCTTTGTATGTATGGTAAAATTCAGGTGTGAACCCATCTGGACCAGGGCTTTTCTTTTTGGGAAGGTTTTTTATTGCTGTTTCAATTTCAGTTCTTGATATTGGTCTATTCAGGAATTCTGTTTCTTCCTGATTGAGCTTGGGAAGGCTGTGTGTTTCTAAAAATTTGTCCATTTCCTCCTCATTGTCCAATTTGTGTGCATAAAGATTTTTGTAATATTCATAGATAATGTCATGTATCTCTGTGGCTTCAGTTGTGATTTCTCCTTTCATGTTCCTGATGGAAGTTATTAAAGATTTTTCTTTTCTGCTCTTGGTTAGTCTAGCCAGTGGTGTGTCTATTTTATTTATCTTTTCAAAGAACCAACTTTTTGTTTTATTAATTTCCCTTATAGTATTTTTGTTATCTTTTTCATTTAATTCTGATTTGATCTTAATAATTTCTCGCCTTCTGCTGGGTTTGGGGTCAGTCTGTTCTTCTTTCTCCAGCTCTTTGAGTCTATTCATTAAGTTGTCTATTTGTAAGTTGTCTGTCTTTTTGAAATAGGCATTTATGGAAATGAATTTTCCTCTCAGGACTGCTTTAGCTGCATCCCATAGATTTTGATAAGTTGTGTCACCTTTGTCATTTAATTCAAAGAATGTTTTGATTTCTGACTTAATTTCTTCCTTTACAAAATTGTTATTCAGGAGAAGGTTGTTTAGCTTCCATGACTTTGAGTAGGAATGAGAGTTCCTGTTAGTGTTCATTATTATTTTTATTCCATTGTGATCTGAGAAGATGCAGGGTATGATTTCTATTTTTTTAATTTCTTTAAGACTTGCTTTATGACCTAGGATATGGTCAATCTTAGAGAATGTCCCGTGAGCTGATGAGAAGAATGTATATTCAGTGGATTTTGGGTAGAATGTCCTGTAGATGTCAGTCAGGCCCATTTGTTCTAGCATTCTGTTTAAGTCTACTATGTCTTTGCTTATTTTCTGCTTGGAGGATCTGTCCTGTGCTGTCAGTGGGGTGTTAAAGTCTCCAACTATTAAAGTGTTGTTGTCTATCATTTGGTTTAGATCGAGTAGGATTTGCTTTATGAATCTGGGTGCACCTAGATTGGGTGCATATATATTAAGTATGGTTATGTCTTCTTGTTGAATTGTGCCTTTCACCAGTATGTAGTAACCGTCTTTGTCTTTTATTACTTTTGTTGGTTTAAAGACTAAGTTATTGGAAATTAAAACTGCCACACCAGCTTCCTTTTGGCTACCATTTGCTTGAAATATCAAGTTCCATCCTTTTATTTTCAGTCTAAATGCATCTTTGCCGGTTAAGTGAGTTTCCTGAAGGCAGCAGATACTTGGTTTGTGTTTTTTTATCCATTGGCCCAGTCTATGTCTCTTGAGTGGGGAATTCAGGCCATTGACATTTAGTGAGAGAACTGATAATTGGGACAGATTTCCGTTTATCTTATTGGGTAGAACTTCATTGCTATGTTTTCTCTCTTGAGCCATTGTGGTGGCTAGAATTTGATCTTTAGCTCTTGGGTGGTTTTACATTCGTGGGTCTTTGTTGTGCTGATCCGTGTGTAACTCTCTTTTGAGTACTTCTTGGAGGGGTGGTCTTATCTTGGTGAATTCCCTCAGTCCTTGTTTATCTGAGAATGTCTTAATTTCTCCTTCATATAGAAAGCTTAGCTTAGCTGGGTACAAGATTCTAGGCTGGGCATTATTCTGTTTCAGAAGAGTGAGAATGGGGCCCCAACTTCTTCTTGCTTGTAAAGTTTCAGTTGAGAAATCTGGCGTAATTCTAATGGGTCTCCCTTTGTATATTACTTGTTTCTTTCTCCTTACAGCTCGAAGAAGGGTCTCTTTAGTGGATATTTTGGTCAGTCTGACGACTACGTGGCGTGGTGTTTTCGTATTTGCCATGAATCTACCAGGGGTTCTTTGAGCTTCTTGAACCTGTATATCTAAAGTTTTAGCAAGGCCTGGGAAATTTTCTTCTATTATGTCTTCAAATAGTTTATCCAGCCCTTGTTTATTATCTTCTTCACCTTCAGGGATGCCTATAACTCTCACGTTAGGTTTCTTCACATAATCCCACATTTCTTGAAGACTCTGATCTTTTTTCTTATTTCTTTGCTCTATCTCTGTGATTGTCTTATTTAATTGGAAAGAGTTATCTTCGATCTCTGAGATTCTGTCTTCTATTTGATCTACCCTGTTCTTGAGACTTTCCACCGTGTTTTGTAGCTCCCTGAATAAATCCCTCATTTCTAGGAGTTCAGTTTGGTTTTTCTTCAATATGTCTATTTCTTTAGTGAATTTTTCTTCCAAATCTTGGAATTTTTTTGTGGTTTCTTTGCGTTGGATATCAATTTTTTCTTGTATATCATTCAGCTTATTTATAACCCAAGACTGAAATTCTTCTGGTAACATGTTGGTATTCTGAAATTGGCTTGTGCCAATTGGAGGAGAGTTGGTATTTCTCTTTGGGGGCGAGGTTTCCGTTTGGTTTTTTGTGCTCCCCATATTTTTCCGCTGAGCCCTTCCCATCTGGCTCTATCGTTAGATCTTTTCTCACAGCTTTAGTCTAGTTAACAGCACGTCTTGTACTCTGTTCTTAGGCTGTGAAACAGTCTAGGTATGTTGCTTCCTTTGTGTAGAGGGGGAGACTGTTGTGTGTTGTTTAGAGTTTTTTTCTATCTCAGTTGGGGGACTGCTTCTGATGGGTCCACCCCCAGAGGGTTGGCTTGACCTAAGACCAGTTTAGCAAGTTAAATCACTGTGTTGTGGACTTTCAGTTAGTAGGCAGGATTCACACTATTTGCAAGCAGAAAGCCTCTTCTCCCTCTCTTTTTCTTTTTTTTTCCCCCCTGTCTTTTGGTTCTTCCTCTGGATGTGTGGTTTCTGTCTCTTTCTGCAGGATAGACACTGGCTAGGCGGAGGAGGCAGTGCCCTCACTCACTCAGTGCCCCAGCTGCTGCAGCTCCCATGGGCAAAGGTCTACACTGTCCCAGTGTTCCCAAGGTCCGGGCTTCACACTCTTGCATCTGGGGAAGCACTCAGTGTTCGCACCTGGGAAGGGGACCTGGAGAGGGTCTATGGATCAGGGGATGGAGCCTCCTGAGGAGTCGCCTGGCACCCTATGGCTCTGCAGCAGTTAGACCTTGGCCCGCACAATTGTTCCTGCCCACCCGCAGATCACTGGCACTGGGGGGAAATTTTCAGGGTCCGATAGGAATCACAGCTGGGGGTCTGGAGCACTCAGGAGTTTACAGTAGCTCCTGGGCTGGAGGGCCACCGAAAAGGAGAAAAGAAAAAGAAAGGAAGAAAGGAAAAAAAAAAAGAAAAGAGAAACAATATGAATAACAAGAAGAAGAAAGAGAAAACAAGAAAGAAAAGAGAAAGAAAGAAAGAAAGAGAGAGATTTAAAAAAAAAAAATCCCGCTTTAATATTTCACGCTCCCGGACCCTCGCCTCGGTGCAGGTCCGCGTCTGTCCCTTTAAGAGATAGGGCACCGCGGAGAGCCTCCAGAGTCCAAGGTCCTTTCCGCTTAGCTGTGGGAACCGTGGCGTCTGAGCGTCCGCCGGTCGCAGGTGCCGGGGGAGAGCATTCAGAGCTCGGCAGGCGCCAGGGCCCACAGCGGCTCCCCAGCTGGAAAGCCGCCGTAGGGGGAGAAAAGAGCAAAAAATTCCCGCTTTAATATTTCACACTCGCAGCCCCTCGCCTCGGTGCAGGTCCGCGTCTGTCCCTTTAAGAGATAGGGTATCGGCTCGCGGAGACCCGCCGAGTCCAAGCTCTCTCCCGCTTATGTCACCTGTCCTCGGAGCTCCAGGTCTCCCTCGGTGATTCTGCACCAATTTCAGTCAGATCCCTGACCGAGTGGATGTGGGGGTCAGTGGGGAGATCAAGCGGCTTTGCTGTGGGGCTGAACCCGCCCCACTCGCCGGTGAGGCAGGCACGGCCGTCCCGCACTCCGCTGTCTGTTTTCCGTCCCGCACTCTCCAAATTATCTCGGTCTGATTTCCCACTCGCCTCTGTTTTTTCCTGTTCCCTGTGTCCCACGGTGATTCTCCGTGGGTTCACCCCACCGTTCCTGTGGAGGGGCAATCCTCTAGCGTTGTGGCAGGTCCAGATCCATGCCTTCCTTTCCGGGAGCACAAATCCAGGAGGTCACCTCCACTCCGCCATCTTGCCGGTTCTCCCCATTTCTTGTTTAGCTCTCAGTGGGTCCAGAGGTCAGGCTGAGAAAAGGATACTATTTAATGGACTCCCTCAAACCTTATCAGTGTTTATGCTGAATTACTTCAATTTTATGTGTTCCCTGACCCCCTCCCTAAATGCCATCTGTTGAAATTACTTAATTCAACCCACTTTGTTTTAACATACTGTGTTTTACCCCAGTTCTGAGTATTTAAAATGGAGACAACAGACTGTGTTTAGTGATGGTGGTGTGTTTAATGTTGCTTAATATCTTATCTCTATAATACTCATTGAAGGAAGCACATATTATATATACAAGTTCATTCAGTATTTCTAGAGAATGAGCAGAGACTGTGATTCATTAAATATTACCACAATAAGAAAAAAGGACAAACCACAAGAGAAAAACAATCTGTACATAAGACTTCACTGCAAACTAGACTGTTTCAGTGTTTATAAATATTCGTCTGTGGAGAGAAGTACGTGCATTATAATAATTATGCATTAGTGCCTCATTAGTAGGGAGTTACATCCATGCTGTTTGTTTTTCCTCTAGTGTATTTCTGATAAGTTAGCATTTTTAAAGTCTTATTTAAAATGTAATAAAAACAGAGGAGAGAGAGTGTGTGTATATTCAAAAGTAGATCATTTGTAATTCCTTCAGCTGTGTGAAGAAACGTATTCCACCGGCTTCTGAGCCTACAGAGAAGGTGTGAAGAATTGCCTTCCTCATCCGGAATTAGAACCTAACTACTTGAAAAGTGGGCAGTCAGAACTGAACTTCTATTGTACTGACTTTTTTCTTGATGCTATTATACTGTTATTTACATTTAAATTTTAGGTCCCTAAATACGTTTTGTAAATAAAACCCTTTCCAGACCAGAAATGCCTTTATTATGCACATTACAGATACATACATTCTAATTGCAAAATCCACGCACACTTTTCAGTCCTTTTTTTATTAGATCTTTCAGCTGAATCTTATACAGTTGATCAACTGCTTTTTGAGGTTCTATACATCTTTGGATTCTGGATATTGCACATTCATTGATATCCCTCAACCTGTTTGACTGCTGTTTCTCTGTTTCTTATATGAGATTCTCTTTATTTTTCTTTGCCTATCCTTGACATATTTCCCTGGATTCTGTTTATTTCCTTTCCACTGCTCTTCTCACACTTCATACATTCCCTGCATGATCTTCTTTAGTCTCATGGTTTATCATCACCTAAACGCTGATATTCTATATATGTAAAGATAAGATATAGTCTGTATTTCTAGGTCTGCAGTTCTGCTCTTATTGAATCCGTGAATGTCAGGTAGCTATTTTCAACTGCTTGTTGAAAACCTCTATTTAGAGATCTCATAGATACTTTGAACTCCAACTGGAATTCATCATCTTCTCTCATTAGCTTGTTCCCATTGTTTTTTTTGTTCTATCTTAGATGATGGCATCACCATTATTCAATCACCAGAATAGGAAACTTGGAAGTTACCCTTGACAGCTTTCATTTCATCCTCTCCCATGTCCATTTAGGTACCAAGCTCTGCCAAATTTACCTCTCAAAATGCTCTCAAATCTGTCCCTTCCTTTCTGTTTATTTTACCAATACCCTATTTAAAGCCACGAAAATGAACTACCTGGACTATTGCCATTGACTTTTCAAGGTCCCCTTGTAGGTAGTCTTGTCCTCTTTAAAGCCACTTCCATGCTGCTCTAGGACACATCTCTGTCCAGGCACTGTCTCTCTTAGAACTCTTCAATGACTTTCAATTGCATGAACAGTAAGGACCAAGCTCTTGATGTGGAATACAAGATCTTCTCAAATCTGATGGAAGAGGAGTAGGAAGCAATTTTTGAGTCATAAAACTAAAGCAGTATGGAAATATGAAAAGTTATCCTTCCCCAAGTCTACTTCCCTGGAGTAACTACTGTTAGCAATATGTTTATATAAGTCAAGGTTCTTAATTCATACTAACGGAAAGTGCTGGCTGGTTTAAACAGGAAATATATATATATGTGTGTATATATATATATATATATGATACTGGGTAGCTTTCTGAAGCAAGCTGAGGATTATGTAGCAAAGAAGGAGTGAGGAGTAGTACCCAAAATAACATTGAGGATGTCACTGTACTGGTTATCGTGTGATAGATGGACATTGTGGCTTGCTTCACTAACACTGCTTAGCAGTAGAAATTGGACATTAGGCCGGGCGCGGTGGCTCACGCCTGTAATCCTAGCCCTCTGGGAGGCCGAGGCGGGTGATCACTCAAGGTCAAGAGTTCGAGACCAGCCTGAGCGAGACCTCATCTCTACTAAAAATAGAAATAAAAATTATCTGGACAACTAAAAATATATATAGAAAAAAAAAATTAGCCGGGCATGGTGGCACATGCCTGTAGTCCCAGGTACTCGGGAGGCTGAGGCAGTAGGATCGCTTAAGCCCAGGAGTTTGAGGTTGCTGTGAGCTAGGCTGACGCCACGGCACTCACTCTAGCCTGGGCAACAAAGTGAGACTCTGTCTCAAAAAAAAAAAAAAAAGAAATTGGACATTGACCTGGCACTGCAGTCATTGTTTCCCAGGAACTTGATCCTTCTGCAACTGCCACCACTGCCAAATATACAGGTCTTCTTTTTCCCTGCAACTCTGGTTGCAGAGCTAGTTACTTGGATTGGCATAGTCTAGATGCAGTGACAACTTGGCAAGCAATAATCTGGAATTTTTCAGAGACAAAATAGAGAGGAGCTTTAGAGTAAGGACTCTGAAACCAAATTTCTTGGGCTGCAATTTGTTCTTCTACTTATACGTTGTAACTGTGCAGGTTACTTGATTCCTCTGTCTCTCAGTTTCCTCATCTGTAAAATAGGGATAATAGTTGCAATTACTTTATGGGATTGTAGTGAAAATTAAATAAATTATTTTAGGTAAATTGCTTAGAATGGTTCCTGATGCACATACAAAGTGTTAGCAATTATTATTATTTCAGCTTATATAGTGAAACCTGACTCTACTTCCTACTAGGACTTATAAGGAGGGGGAAAATTGCCCAAATTTAGGAAAGGAGTTCATATAGTGATTACCCAGGAAGAATTACAAATGCACACTATTATATGTACTCTTCCAGACTTTCACACATACATTTGCAATTAAACATTTATGTTTGTGTGTGTGTATCAGTTAGGATACTCAATTCAAACCTTGTTCAAACTACTTCAGATAAAAAGGGTGGGAATTCGTTGGCTTTTGTAATCAAACCACAGAGAGGATAGGCTGCAGCTAGGTCTTAAGGACAACTGGAAGCATAGACTTCAGTGCTACCAAGACTCTTCCTATCTACCTTTGTTTTTCTTGGTATATCAATATCATTCTCTTATATGTACTTGTTCTACAGAATTGCAAAGTATCATCCCTGGCAACATTCAGGCCTCATGTCTTTCTATTTCGACATCAAAGAGGAAGTGAAATGTCTTCATTATGATGCTCAGGTAAAGAGTTCTGGGAAGGGCCTGTTATTAACTTGGCTTGGGTCCTTCACTGTGGCTGGGAAGATGGTATCATCAGGAAATATGGATGCTTTTACTAAAACCACATGTGTGAAATTTAGAGGAGAGATTTTCCAAAAGCAAGAAGGGAATACTTGACAGACAGTTTCATGTACTCTCTACATAATTAAGCCTCCCAGCAAGCTAAAAACTCCTTTAAATTTAGAAAATCTGTATTTAAAATGGTAACAAAAACACACATAATGAAGGTGCTAGGTACTGAATTTTAAAATCTTGGAGATTAGCAATGTGTTAACTTGGGCTGCCAGGTTAAGTTGTTCAGTATCTTGGAATAAAACTTCTATTATCTTTTAATTGTAGAGTATCTTGAGTTTGCAAGGGAGCTTTACAAAACTGTTACTGTTTGCAACCACTTATCTGTGTGAATCAGTTCTCTGCAACCAAAATACAAAAAATAAAAAACCCAAAAAACAAAACAAAAACAAAATTCCAAAACAAAAAACTGGGATACTGCTATGACTGCAGCACCCTCCATTTCTATTTTCTAATTTTCTGTTCAACAAATAGCTGGTTGGTCCAATCAATTGACTTCATATTAAATAAATGGTATACAATTTAGCTTATAAACTCTATGTATACTATTAATAATAAAATATTGCTTTCAGATGTTTTATTTGGTGCACTTTCTTGTCGAAATTGTTTGAAAGGCTTCCTCTACTAAAAATCTGAAAACCAATATATTAGAGCAGGGGTCAGCAGAGTTTCTGTAAAGGGTCAGATCATAAATATTTTAGGTTTTGTGGGCCATATAGTCTCTGTTGCAACAACTCAGCTGTGCCATTGTAGTGTGAAAGTAGCTACAGAACACTTTACATAAATGAACTATCATGACTGTGTTTCAATAAAACTTTGTTTACAAAGACAAGTGGCAGACTGGATTTGGCTTGTGGGCTGGGCTGTAGTTTGCCAACCTCTGTATTTAGAGCATTTGCTATACATGGCTAGAATGGACTATCCAAGTTAGTTACCTAGTTGCCTTGAATGAAGGGGGCACAAATGAGCTGCCCCCGACAGTTATTTTCAAGAGGAGTGTTCTAAAACAGTTCTGATTTTAATAATGTCACCTTGTGGGTAGCTGTGCTGAAATGAAGTATGTAGTCACATTGTTTTGGAAAACTACCAACTTTAAGTTAGCCCAAGTATACAGCTTTTTATATGTTCCTTAACACAAAATAATCTGTAAGAGTTTGAATGCCATATATTTGATGATGATAATTTTTTTACAGTGAAGATTCCTTGGAAGATTTACTCATTAAATAACATTTACTTCTGATCTCATTTGCTAGAGTAAGTGTAGAGTTTAAACAAGGCATACTAATCTAATCTTCCAAATTGATGTTTCTTTTTCTTTTGCTCACAATAGCTTGGATCATCTGAAAAAGGACCTGAATAAATGTATCATTTGTTACTAGCTAAAAACTGTCATCATTAACTTGATTAATCAAATGCTGCTCTTAAAGATGGATTGAAACACAAAATAGCCAGCCTGGTTCCACATAATGAAGAGATTAATTTGACACACAAGACAACCAATTTAGTACTCCTCAGTGATCATGCTTTCTTTAGAAAGCCATCAATTAGTATATTTTTCCTTGATGTACTATTTTGTCTTTTTAACAAGAAACAATGATTTCCTCAAAAGTTAATCTGCTTCCCTTAAGCATAAAAGGATATTTATCTCAGCACTCTTAAACTCCAAAATGTGAAATTCTGCCTTATAAGTAAAGAGAAAATTAGTGATGGATCTAAAAGCTTACAGTGGAATTCTTTATTTTAGGATATTGCTAATTTTCTTTTTGTAATGTGATTGCGAATATGGTAGTAGAAGTCAGGGCAACAGAGACCTCAAGGGCTTCTGTTCTTCCTTCTTTTGGGTGTAGATTAAAATGGCCTATGTACACATACTGAGATGTAAACAGTGCACTAATTTGCAAAGAAATTAATTAGATTTTACTGCTTTTTAAAATGTATGTGGCCGTTGAGAGAAGTTTTTGGTAAAGTAAAAGAATATTAAGCCACAGTATTAGTTTTCTTCACAGGATTGATACTTAAAGCAACTGAGAAGATACATTCATGTGCTTTATGCGGCATATGAACTTTTTAATCATCCTCTATTGAGTGGCATTTCTTATTATGAGGAGAAGAAACAGCAGCAAACATTTTGTGACTAACTTAGGGCTAATGATGCTTTCTGGATGTTGTGTTTACTGTGCCTGAGAAGTTGGATTTGATGTTTAAAGAGTTCTTAGCTGGATTAGATTTCAAATGTGAGAATTGAGGAATTTTTAAAAAGAGCAATGATGTTTCATTAATAGTTCATGGAAATTTACCATTTGAAAGGCTGATCTGATGTGTTTTAGAACCTATGCAGGTTATTAGATGACATGGCATTTATGGATCTGACAGATTGTTGAAATCTGTTTTGTTTTGTTTTTGGGTTTTTTTTTTTTTTTGCAGGCAGGACCTTGGCAGAATGCTTGTGTGTGAAGTGTATATATGTCTTTCATAAGTGTGAATAGTTGGTGTTTCTGCCTAAGTGTGCCAGCCTCCTGGTGCTGGTGGAAGCTTTCCAGGATGCCAGGGGATGTCAAGCATGAGTAGGGACACTGTGAGTGATAGCTGAAGCTAGACTTTCCTGGTTCTGCAATTTATCTTGCAGGCTTTCCTCTCATCAATGAAGCAGGCTAACAATTAAATAAAAAGTAGTTATTAAACATTTCCTAGTTACCCACTATTGTGGGCAACACTGATGTGAACTTTATGATTATGCTCTGTCTTCACAAGGTAGGAGCCCTTGGAGGCT
Organism: Lemur catta; assembly: GCF_020740605.2. NCBI lineage: Eukaryota > Metazoa > Chordata > Mammalia > Primates > Lemuridae > Lemur > Lemur catta. Next base: position 55,003,929 of record NC_059130.1, read on the forward strand.
GTTTGGAATTGGGTCCACAAGAGAAGTGGTCAAAACTTTCCTTGCTGATCTGAAAGATGTAAAGAACAAACTTTTTAAAATTGCTAATGGATTTTAGAAACTTATTTCTCAAGAGAATAATCCTGGACTGGGAGCCAGGACTATTGTGTTCTTGTCCTGTCTCTACCAACAAGCAGTGTGTCACCTTGGGCAAGTTTCCCTGCTCTTTCAGAGGTTGGAAAAGTATAGATTTATTGCTCACATAGAAAGTGGGCAACATGAGAGAACAACATGAGAAGAATACATTAATATTTTAATAGTGTTCAGAGGCATAAGCATGAGCAGTTGTAGAAAATATGTACTTGAGGGAAAAATAAGTTTATCATTGAGAATAAATTCCCACAAAGCTGGGAGAATCTGTTAAGGATTGATGATATCTTGACCTTCAACCTATTCACACATTTTCTATTTCTTAAATGCAAAAACATCTCTTCCTCCCCCTTCCTGCCACCCTTTCTCCTGATTACAAAAGAGAGATATTTTTTTGGTAGAAAATTTGGAAAATATAGAAAATTACAAAGAAGGAATTGAAAACAATTTTACTATCCAGAATCAAAAACTTAAAGATTTTAATAACCTTATAGCTTTCTTGCTTCTGTGTGTAATGTATGTGTACATATACATATAATCAAAATCATACTAAATATAGTATTTATAGCCTATTGTTTTTATTTAATAACATACCATGGCCATTTTCTCACATTGATGAGTATTCTTTTAAAATATGATTTAAAATAAGTACATAATATTCCAAAACATGCAATTTGTTTAAAATATTTTCTTTCTCATTATGAATAGTTCATTGCCAAAAATATTTAGAAAATATAGAAAGACAGGAAGAATAAAAACAAAATCAATGGTAATTCTATTATCCAAAGAAATTAGTCTTTTCTTCCAGTCTGTTTTTCTAGACATATTCATGATATTTATAATTTGTTTTTCCCTGTTTATTTAACCACATGGCATACATATTTTCCTATATTATTAAAATTTATCTTACATATTAATATTAAAATTTATAGGTAAGTTTTTAATTGTAGAATTGACATTTGTAATTATTTCTGTTTGATTGTGTATATAATGTATGCAATTATCTTTTACAGTTAATGTACTTAACATATTTATTGAGAGTCTGTTATGTGCCAGACACTTGGTATACACATGCGAACAGAACAAATACAAATTATGAATGATATTATATATTCTTACGCAATCTTTTTGTTTTCTTTACCAATATATGTGTACATGTGAACTAATACATTTCAGTGCTGTCATTGTAAGTAGCTGCATTGCAATCCATGTGTATCATCATTTGTTTCACTAATTTACAATTGGTACACATTTAAATTGTTGCTAATTTTTCCCTAACAGCATTGTGATAAATATCCCTATAGTCAATTCTTTTTACACATTTTTAATTATTTTCCTATGACAATTTTCTAGAGTTCCTAGAGTATAATGTTTTGATTAATAGGCATACATATTTTTAAGACTTTTGATATCTATTGCCAAAATGCTACTTAGAAAGGTTGTACCAATTTTCACTCCGAACACCCATGCAGGAGTGCCATTTTCCCATGCAGAAGATGGCGTATCATTGGTGTTTTAATTTGGCATGTCCTTAATTCCTAGTAAGTTGGTTCCCTAAATGTTTATTGATCACTTGTATTTCTTCATTGGTGAATTATTTTTTAGGTCTTCTAGCCATTTTGGGGGGAGGATATTGGTCGTTTTTGTCCTGATTTATATGAATTTTTATAATTCTAAAGTTATTAACCATTTTTTATGCTGCATATACTTTTCTAGCTTGTAGTTTGATTTTAATTTTTTTATTGTATTTTTGATACTCAGGAGTTGTACATTTTAATGTAGTCAAATTATCAATTTTTTCCTTTATATTGGTGCCTTATGTTTCATGCCAGAAAGGCACCCCCATCATCCCTTGATCATACATATTTAAAACTTACATGATTTTATTTTGATATTTTAATCTAAGAAAATTATTTATTTATATGAATAATATAATGTAAGGGTCTACTTATTTGTCCTAAATAGCTAATTTATGATCCATTTAGTGAATAATTAATTCTTCCCACAATGATTTTAAGTGCCACCTTCATATTTTCTTGGGTGTATTACCGGGGTTTCTAGTCAGTACCACTCTCTTCTATTTATTGTATAGTTATGGTTCATTTAAATATCTGGCAGCACAAAATTATCTTTTCTTTTTCTTTCTTTTCATGTTTTCTTAGATGAACCTTTTTATTTTTTCAGATGCATTCTTTCTCTTTTCTTTATTCAGATACAATCTTTCTTTGTTTTATCTTTTTAAACTCAATAATTATTTAAAAGGGTGTTTTAAAATTGCCAGAGAGCCTCTCCCTCCTCCATTTATTAATTTTCTAATTTTAGATCACACGTTCGAGATTTTTGCTTTTGTATTTCAAATTTTCTGAATATTTTATTGAGGTCTTAATTAATGGTAAATTTTTGTTAATTAAATGTCTCATTAGTTTTTGTAAAGAATATGTTCTCTGTTGGTACAAACTTTTCTCATGTAAAACTATTAAATCATACTTTTTAAAATGTATTATTCAAATATCTTATTTCTGAAATTTATTTTTGTTACATTTTATCTGTCAGTTTTTGAGAGTGGTCTGTTAAAACCTCCCTCTATAATTGAGAATTTGTTAAATTATACTTTCATTTTTAATAGTTTTGTTACATTGTTAGGTACATAATGGTTCATGACAGTTTTCGATTCATGGTAATTGGTTATTTTTTTGGATCCATTTTGAATTTTGGATTTGAATTCTACATTGGATTTGATTCTATATTGTCAGAATGATTTAGCATTTTCCTGGTTTGTGTTGTTTTAGAATTATTTTTATTTTTTAGTAAAAAAACTGCAAATAGTTTTACAAAGTCAAATAGCCCTAAAAGGATTATAAAAACCTTTAGTACCTGGTTTTCCCCTACTGCCACTTCCAAAAGATACCCATTTTTCAATCCTTTTAGCCATTTTTTATATTATTTACCCCCAGGTTTCTAAAAAATATGCTTATATGGTTATCGAATTATTATCTAAGAAAAAAGAACTTCTTTCTATTCTCCCAATATAATTGTATCATAAGTTTTGGTTAAATAAATTTTCAGTATTTTCTTAATGCATAGCTAACAATACAGCTAATATTTATTGAGTGCTTAATAAATGCCAGATTTATCTTTAAGTGCTTATATTCATTAATTAATTCGATCATCACAACAACTGTAGTAAGTGCTCTTATTACTCATGTACCCATTTTATAAATGGTGAACTAAGGCTCCAAATAACTTACCATATGACTGTATTTTCACTATGGAGCCAAAGCAAGAACTATGGTAAATTTCCTTTCTTATTCAACTTTTTGGTTTTCTTGCGGTTTATAATGGCCTCATTTTAAAGTTTCTTTATTTGCTCCATCAGTAATTCTTCCCCCAAGTAAATGTAGAATTCCTCTGAATATTATTTTCCTCATGATCAAAATGTAACAGGCACCCAGCAGGCCCCTCCATCCCACTCCTCTCTTCTGGAATCTCTTACCCTCCTGCTCCAATCTAGAAGGATTGTTTTCTAGGCCTGCACACTTGTGTTGGATTCTTTGTACCCTAAATTCCGTATTTCATCCTTTCTTGCTGCATTTTGATGGAGTCTGTTTTCTAATAGCTTCCTGATAAATGGCACAGAAGAGATATATTTTTTGAGATTTTCTGTGGTTATATATTTATTTTGCCTTATGCCCATTCTGTTTGAGTATAGAATTCTAAATTGGAAATAATTTTTTAGCAGAATTTTGAAACCATTGATTCATTTTTTTCTAGTTTTAAAAATTATTCTTGGAAAGCCTAATACCATTTGATTTCCTAACTTTTGTGTTTAACTTTTTTCCCTCTTTGGAAGCTTTTATGAGCCATTTTTATTCCAATACAGTGACAAATTCATTATAATGTATCTTTGTGTTCATCTCTTTTCATTTATTAATATTATGCTGAGCCTTTTTAATATAGAGTTTTATATCCTTAAGTTCTAAGAAATGTTCTTGTATTACTTTTTTGATAATTTTCCCTCTACTCTCTCCTTCCTTTCTTCTTTTTTTTTTCTGGAACTCTTATTAGTTAAATATTCATCAGACTGTTGTCCATCATTTTGTTGTTTGATTCTACTTTCAGGGAGATTTCATTGACTTTATCTTCCAGTGCTTTCACTGATTTAAAAACCCTTTCTGCTATCAAATTTTTAATTTTATGAGCTCTTTTTATGATCTTTGAATAATCTTTGTAAAATGCAGTCATGTGTCAATTATTGATGGGGATACATTCTAAGAAATGTATTGTTAGGTGATTAAAAAAATGAAATATATTAAATTTATAGATGCAGTTTAAAATGTCTACCTTTTTTTAAAAACCAAGTGTGTAATTGAGACTGACTGTGTAAGGCAAATTTAGTGTGTGCAACTCGAGTTGATCAAACACTGAAAGATAATACTTGTATATACTATACTATTTTCTATATTTATAAATAGATTAATAAGGTCAAAGACAGGAAATATAGGTCTTAAAATTTGTGACTTTGAAGTTTAACATTTTAAATTAAAATATTAAATTTTAACTTAAAATAAGTCATTTAAAAAGATTTTTCAGTAAAAAAATCCTACCCTTTATATTAAAAAACTGCTCACATTGATATTCCCCATTTAGACTCAACAAATGCCCTGTTTTTAGGCCCATGCCTAACCCTGCCTTCCCAGTAAGGGGCTCCGTGGTGTGGCTTCCAAGGTTTTAAAGTGTGGCTTGATTCTGCTGGCATGCCCCTCTACAAGCACTTGGTATTTATCTTTCTCTGCTTTGTTAACTCCCCTATTTCCTATGTCCAAATTTGTTCACATCTTATGACTATTGTTATCTTCTCTCCTGCAACCTTTGTCTCTGTGAGTTTAGATGTTTTGTGTGTGCCATTTTAGTGGAGTGTCGGGATAAAGTAGAGATAAATGCATGTGCTGTATCTTCCAGGTTTACTTGAAATTCAGTGTATCTTTTCTATCACTTTATTTTCAGTGTTTGTGTGTAATTTCAGTTTAGCTGTTTCTTACAAATAACTAATGTTGAAGTTTAGTTGGATTAAAAACAACAGAAGCTACAAGGTATAGATTTGAGAATCTTTGCTTTCATAGGAGAGTAGAACACATCTCATTCTTTGTCATAACTTATGTTTGCTAATCTCATATTTTATAGTGAGTTCTATTTGTTATGCTTTTTAAAAAATCTAAAGTTTTGGAGTCATACGTATTTTTATTTTTCTAGTAGCTACTCATTTTAAGCAATAATGTTTAAACTTATATTTATAAAATATCAATGTTGAGAATTTTTCAATACTTAAAACCAACCACCATGACCCCATGACTTTCTGCTTCTTAAGATTCCCTGCCCCTTGCCATCATCCATGTTTTGTTTAAAATAATCTGATTTTTAGCTACAGATTATTATTCTGTAAACAAAATTATGACTATACTTTATTAGAAATTAATTCTTAATATTGCCTTAAGGTCCACAGCTATGTTATCAATATTATTTATACTCAACTATAGCTTTTACTGCTTTCTTCATCACTCTTGTCATGTTCTTTGCTGAATTCATTTTTATTTTAATGGTTATTCTCAAGTAATATTTTTCCAGAAAGGGCTTACTAGTGGTAAATGTTATGAGCCTTGCATCTGAATACGTCTTTATTTTGTTCTTAGCACTTGTGTGATAGTTTTGACTGGGTATTAGATTCAAAGCAACTTTATTTCAAAACTTGAATGGTATCATTCCCTTGCCATGCTGTACAAAGATGTGGGGAAGAAGTCTGATGCTAATTTAGAATTTTCTTCTGTATTTTCACTTTTACAATCTTAAGGTTTTTTTCTTCTTTAAGTTCAGAAAATTTTACTAAGCTGTATCAAAAATGGCTTTTCTGTTTGTTTGTTTAATTCTTTCTATGTGACACTTGGTGGGTCCATTCAGTTTAAAGATTAGAATCTTGCTTTAGCTTAGGTACTTTTTCTCTTTATTATTCCTTTATTTACCTATTTCTCTATTTTTTTTCTCCCTCTCTCTCTGGAACTCTTTCTATGAAGATGTGTGAGCTTCTGTTTCTATTCTTCATGTCTTCTTACTTTTTCTCTGTTAAAATCTCTGTTCTTTTTCATTGTGTCTGGGAACATCCCTTTGTTTAATATCCTAGTTCAGTTTTTCACTTTTCTGCTGATCTCTTCTGCTCTTCAGCTCCTGTTTGAGTTTTTTAGCAATCACATTTTAAATTCTTAAAAATTTATTTAATAGCAACCTGTTGTTTTCCCCTTATGAAAGAGATTTCCTGTTAAATACCTATGAGGATACTAATTGTACTAATTTAATCGTTTTCCTATTTCATGTATTAAATGCTTCCTTGAGGGTTAATTATTTTCTTTTAAAAAATATATTGGTACCTTTCATGTTGAGGCTTTTCTTAAATATTTGGCAATTTTTTTAAAAAATGTGCTCACATATATACAGAAGACAGTTTAGATTTAGTAGCCAGGTGAAAATCCCTGTTTGCCTGTCAGTGAATACCTGTTCTGATTACATAAACCTTGTCTATAAAGTTCCTATAGTACAAATTTGCTATCTCACAGTTGTGAAGGTCAGATGTCCAAAATGGCTCTAAAATGGGGCTAAAATCCAGGTGTCGGCACCACCCTCTGGAGACTCGAGGGGAGACTTTGTTCCTTGCCTGTCCAGCTGCTGGAGCCAGCCCACATTCCTTGGCTGATGGCCCCTCCATCTTCAAAGGCAGCGTCACAATGCTCAGACTTGGCCTCTGTCTCACACCTTCTCTGACACTGATTCTCCTGCCTTCCTTTCGTTATAAGGACCCCCATGATTACATTGGACCCTCAAGATCCTTCACTCAATCACATCTGCAAACTCCCCTTTTCCATGTGAAGTAACATATTCACAGGTTCTGGGGATTAGGGCATGGACATCTTTGGGAGGCCATTCTGCCTAACACTACCTGGCTAGGGTGGCTGTACTGTTGTGCTCCTTGTCCCCTCTTGTGGCCTTTAAATGACCTCAAGACTCTCCTAGTTCTCTGCCCAGCACCCAATCCAGGAATCTCCCTTGTCAGGCATCTGTTCTCATGGTTCTATTCTGGGGGCAAATTTTGGATTCAGAAGACCCAAGAATAGAGACTTTGTTTGTTGGTTTGGGCTACTTACTGGTTTTGTTGCCTACTGCTCAAGGCCTTCTCTTTCTGCTGGCTTTCTGTGCTGCTGATCTTTGTAGGAGTTCTCTTTGTTGGATGAGAGAGACTGGCTGTATCAGCACTCCATGCTGGATTACGTATTTGAAGCCTACCCCTAGATGCCTACTTGTCTTTGACCCTTGCTTTTCTAACATTCTCTTATCGATGAGGTAGAGAGGAGAAGAATGAAAAAGCAACGTTTTAGGGTTTTATTTAGGGTTACCTAATACAGGAGGAGTAAATAATGAAGCGTAAGTTTTATGATAAAGTTTTCGTACTCAGGTCTTATTATGGTCTTCTGCCTGGAGGGAGGGAGCCAATCATGTAGACTGTATTACAAGGGTATATTAACATAACTCTCTGAAAATACATGTTCTGGGAGCTGTAAGTTCTCAGTACCTGTTAGTATTCTGCCAAGAATAGCTATCATGACAGAAATAAATTCATTTTCAAATTTACTAAGGCTACAAGGCTTTTGTGTCTCATTGCTTGGGATTCAAATGTTGCATATACTTTTGAAGTATTCACGTCACAGGTTGAATGTATGTGTAACTGTTCCTGTGGCAGTGGGAAAAGGTCAAATAGCAGAGGAGAAACCTGACTATGTTGTCTTTGACAGCCTTTTTTTATTGGCTTTGTATCTCCTAGATTACAGGGGTGGGGAACCTGCTGCCTTAAGGCCACACGTGGCCTTCCAGGTCCTTAAGTACAGCCTTTTGACTGAATCCATATTTTATACAAAAAATTATTTTATTTTTATTTATACATTTTTGTTCATCTTTCATATTTTTATTTTATTTTTAAACTGAAATATTTAAAATACAAAAGAATAAAATAAATTTCAACAAAATAATCCTCCCAGATAGACTGGCACAAGTAGAATACTAATAAGCCATAAGGGCTAGATTGATGACTGATACACTCAAGATTTAGTCCTAACTTCCCCTGCCTGACTGGCGCCACTGCCACACAAGGCTGGTTGGAGAGAGTTTATGGGGGTCGAGTTCACCAGTCTGTTATCAGCTTTTGACACTGGTGCACGGTGTTTCTGTGTGAAGTGGAATTTGTGAATAGTTGCACAGTTGCTGGACAGTATTTTTTAATCCTGTCTGCTTAACAGCCCATCATGTCAAAGAAGACCAAGAGAACAGTGAAGGAAGAAAGCGGATTTTTTAATGAGGAGTGGGAATTGCAATAGTATCTTGTTTCTGCTAAAGATAAGATGATTTCCTTGCTTTGTGATACTGCAATATCAACGTTAAAGAAATTCAATGCTCATCAGCATTATAACACTCACAAGGACCACAACTATTTTAAATTAGAGGGAGAGGCATGAAAAGTTATATTGCAGAAAGTAAAAGATGAAAAGCAAAAGCAAAGACAGTTCTTTCAAGCAGCAAGAAGTCCTGGAAATAATGCCACTGAAGCAACTTATAAAGTAGCTTATATACTCAGGAAAAAAGGGAAGCCATTCAGTGATGTAGAAGTCGGGAAAGAATGCATTGTTGAAGTTGTGGTGTGCTTAGATCCCAATAACATTTTGAAATACAAACAGCTGCCTCTTTCAAGGAGAACCATAAATGATCAGCAGCATGAATTTGCCTTCAACTTAAGAGAACAACTTCATGCAATACTTCAAAAGGAAAATATATATTATTTAATCGCTTTGGATGAATCAACTAATACTACTGACTTGGCACAGGTTTTATCCTTCATTCAGGTCATAACAGAAGATTTTCTTTGCTACGAAGAGTTACTCACTTGGGGCACTCTTGCACACACAACATGGGGAATAGATATCTTCAATAACTTTCAAGATAAATGTAGTGAAGTTGGATTGACTTTGGTAAATTTAGTGAGTGTGTGTACAGACAGTGTACCTTCCATGGCAGGAAAACATGAAGGGTTTATTGCACAGATAAAAAAAATATTCACAGACGCAGACTCTCATTTCTTTTCATTGCATCTTGCATCAACAAAATTTCTGTGCTAAAGCTACTATTTTAAGTGACACTTCACAACAAGTTACAAGTATTGTGAACCATATTCATGCAAATGCAACACAGCATCATCAGTTTCATAACATGCTAAAGTTGAACGATGAGGTATTCGGTATGGATTTGCCTATCATTCTAAAGTGCGTTGGCTATCGCAGAGACAGGTGTTAGCCAAAACCTTTGCTCTGCTGAGAACAGATAGTTAGATTTTATGAACAACAGAATCAGCACTGTGAATTATTAAAAGAAGATTTCTATAGGAATGCATCATTTCTGTATGATACCACGTCAAATCAAAACGACTTGAGTATTTCTTTTCAAGGTAAAACTAAGTCTATATATGATAGTTGGCAAAAAATCCAAGCATTTTGAAAAAAGCTATCTTTTTTCAAAGCACTTCTTCTTCAAAAGGAAATTTCAGATGAACATTTTCCCCAGTTAGCAAAGGTCATTGATGAGTAGGATGACATACATGAATCATTTGAAGAATATGCAGCTGTTACAGACCTACTAATTGGAGAACACAATGAGAGGTTCACTGACTGTGAGAATCATGACATCACACTCAAATTAGCATTTCAGCCTCACCTGGTTGATATCACCAAGGCACCTAAAGAAGCACAGATGGAATTGATTGAGCTCTCAGTAGATGACATTTTAAAGTCATTGTGTGGTGCTAAGAAAGATCCAATTGAAATATGGAGAAATGCAATAGAATACCCACACCTTTGGCAACATGTCCGAAAATTGCTTTCTTGCTTTTCAACCATTTATTGCTGTGAATCTACATTCTCCAACCCAACCCAAATCAAGACACTCTCAAAGTCACAAATGACTGATGCCCATCTAGAGGATCAACTGAAACTGCAGGCCTCCATGCTTCAACCAAACATTCAGATGCTTTCCAACAAAAAGCAAATACAGCAAAGTCATTGAAAGGTTAGTTAACTTTAAAATTAACAAATAGCTTTCATTTTCTGAAATTATCAATGACATAGTAGTTAGATTTTTGTAAAATAATGTACATTTTTCAGTATATCTAATTGAAGTTTCTTGAATGAGGCCTTATTTGGTTATAGCTAAATTAATGAGGCCTTCCAACATGAAAAGGTTCCTTACTCCTGCCCTAGAAATTTCTCTTTATTTTAATCTGCAGGTAACACCTTTCCCCTGCTTCCAGCAATGCAATAGGTTAAAAAAATATTTAATGTGCAATTTTTGGATTGGGGGGGGAAAGAGGTAAATATGTCATTTATCAGCCATCTTGAATAGGAATATTCAGCCCATCTTTCTAGAAAAGTGAGCATAGTTATAACAGCTGTTAAGAGTAGTAAACACATGGCAGTCAATATCATGCCTGCTCAGCTCCTCAGGCTTGTCAAAGAAATATGCACAAGTTCTCTCACAGTGTTTGGATCATTGAAGAAATGCCACAAGCTTTAAACATGTAATTGTTACTGCCGTCTTTGAGAAGGAAGACGAGAAAGAAAATTATGACAATTGTGGCATGTTTGTTCTTTTAGCAGCAGTAACTTGGCCAAAATTTTCCTGGGTGATGTATGTAGCAAATGCCTCTGGCATTTCATGTCATACCTTCTCAGCCCACCTCTGTTTTTAGCCATAGCTGCGGTGGACAGTTCCACACAAGTTTACACTCACCTTGCGCTGACAATGCCATACTTCATGTGTGCACTGTGCATCATTCTGCTCTCTTCTCCAGGGCTTTCTTTGATGCCGTAAGAGCCTGCTCAATCCCTATGCAAGTGTAGCCCAAAGGTGTGGGGGTGTCAATGCCCCTAAGGTCAACCTTCAACTAATGCAGGACAGAGGATAAATGCCCCAGCCCCCAGCTCTTGAGTGCACACTTCTGCAGGGGGGCGGGAGGGGCATTATGCATGCTTCTCAAGAGGTCCTGACATAATGAAGTCCTAATTGTTCATAGTGGGGAGCTTGATAAAACACCTTTATTTTGGTTTTTCCTTCTCTCTTCTCTTACTCTCCTGGGTGCTTCATCCCTACTTTCTGGAATAACCTCCCAAGTAAATCACCTGTACCTAAGGCCTGTCTCAGGCTTTGTTTTGATGGAAACAAAACTAAGACAAAGTCAGGGGTAGGGAACCTTTTCATGTTGGAAGGCCTCATTAATTTAGTTATAACCAAATAAGGCCTCATTCAAGAAACTTCAATTAGATATACTGAAAAATGTACATTATTTTACAAAAATCTAACTACTATGTCATTGATAATTTCAGAAAATGAAAGCTATTTGTTAATTTTAAAGTTAACTAACCTTTCAATGACTTTGCTGTATTTGCTTTTTGTTGGAAAGCATCTGAATGTTTGGTTGAAGCATGGAGGCCTGCAGTTTCAGTTGATCCTCTAGATGGGCATCAGTCATTTGTGACTTTGAGAGTGTCTTGATTTGGGTTGGGTTGGAGAATGTAGATTCACAGCAATAAATGGTTGAAAAGCAAGAAAGCAATTTTCGGACATGTTGCCAAAGGTGTGGGTATTCTATTGCATTTCTCCATATTTCAATTGGATCTTTCTTAGCACCACACAATGACTTTAAAATGTCATCTACTGAGAGCTCAATCAATTCCATCTGTGCTTCTTTAGGTGCCTTGGTGATATCAACCAGGTGAGGCTGAAATGCTAATTTGAGTGTGATGTCATGATTCTCACAGTGAACCTCTCATTGTGTTCTCCAATTAGTAGGTCTGTAACAGCTGCATATTCTTCAAATGATTCATGTATGTCATCCTACTCATCAATGACCTTTGCTAACTGGGGAAAATGTTCATCTGAAATTTCCTTTTGAAGAAGAAGTGCTTTGAAAAAAGATAGCTTTTTTCAAAATGCTTGGATTTTTTGCCAACTATCATATATAGACTTAGTTTTACCTTGAAAAGAAATACTCAAGTCGTTTTGATTTGACGTGGTATCATACAGAAATGATGCATTCCTATAGAAATCTTCTTTTAATAATTCACAGTGCTGATTCTGTTGTTCATAAAATCTAACTATCTGTTCTCAGCAGAGCAAAGGTTTTGGCTAACACCTGTCTCTGCGATAGCCAACGCACTTTAGAATGATAGGCAAATCCATACCGAATACCTCATCGTTCAACTTTAGCATGTTATGAAACTGATGATGCTGTGTTGCATTTGCATGAATATGGTTCACAATACTTGTAACTTGTTGTGAAGTGTCACTTAAAATAGTAGCTTTAGCACAGAAATTTTGTTGATGCAAGATGCAATGAAAAGAAATGAGAGTCTGCGTCTGTGAATATTTTTTTTATCTGTGCAATAAACCCTTCATGTTTTCCTGCCATGGAAGGTACACTGTCTGTACACACACTCACTAAATTTACCAAAGTCAATCCAACTTCACTACATTTATCTTGAAAGTTATTGAAGATATCTATTCCCCATGTTGTGTGTGCAAGAGTGCCCCAAGTGAGTAACTCTTCGTAGCAAAGAAAATCTTCTGTTATGACCTGAATGAAGGATAAAACCTGTGCCAAGTCAGTAGTATTAGTTGATTCATCCAAAGCGATTAAATAATATATATTTTCCTTTTGAAGTATTGCATGAAGTTGTTCTCTTAAGTTGAAGGCAAATTCATGCTGCTGATCATTTATGGTTCTCCTTGAAAGAGGCAGCTGTTTGTATTTCAAAATGTTATTGGGATCTAAGCACACCACAACTTCAACAATGCATTCTTTCCCGACTTCTACATCACTGAATGGCTTCCCTTTTTTCCTGAGTATATAAGCTACTTTATAAGTTGCTTCAGTGGCATTATTTCCAGGACTTCTTGCTGCTTGAAAGAACTGTCTTTGCTTTTGCTTTTCATCTTTTACTTTCTGCAATACAACCTTTCATGCCTCTCCCTCTAATTTAAAATAGTTGTGGTCCTTGTGAGTGTTATAATGCTGATGAGTATTGAATTTCTTTAACGTTGATATTGCAGTATCACAAAGCAAGGAAATCATCTTATCTTTAGCAGAAACAAGATACTATTGCAATTCCCACTCCTCATTAAAAAATCCGCTTTCTTCCTTCACTGTTCTCTTGGTCTTCTTTGACATGATGGGCTGTTAAGCAGACAGAATTAAACAATACTGTCGAGCAACTGTGCAACTATTCACAAATTCCACTTGAAACAGAAACACCGTGCACCAGTATCAAAAGCTGATAACAGAGTGGCGAACTCGACCCCCATAAACTCTCTCCAATCAGCCTTGTGTGGCAGTGGCGCCAGTCAGGCAGGGGAAGTTAGGACTAAATCTTGAGTGTATCAGTCATCAATCTAGCCCTTATGGCTTATTAGTATTCTACTTGTGCCAGTCTATCTGGGAGGATTATTTTGTTGAAATTTATTTTATTCTTTTGTATTTTAAATATTTCAGTTTAAAAATAAAATAAAAATATGAAAGATGAACAAAAATGTATAAATAAAAATAAAATAATTTTTTGTATAAAATATGGATTCAGTCAAAAGGCTGTACTTAAGGACCTGGAAGGCCACATGTGGCCTTACAGTGGCAGGTTGCCTACCCCTTGACCATGTCATTGAGTGTCTACTCTAGAATTTTTATGAAGCTTTAGATAGATTTAGGTGCCTCACAGCTGGCTTTGGCTGCATGGAAGTTGTAGAAAAGGAATAGGGAATAGCACTGGGCATTTCAATATGTTTGATTTACTTGATTGGCTATCCTGGCTGGGAAAAAATAAAAAATAAAAAGAGACATCATCACATATAAAAGCATAATGGCAGAGTAATTCTTGCAGTTCATCAGCATCCTAAGGCTGCAATAGTATAGATAATGAGAGTTGGGGTGAGGGAAATAGCTGCTATTTGTTGCATGCCTTCTACAGGGTCTCTTTTATGTATTACATTTAATGCACTGAATAACCCTTAAAGACGGGTATTAGATACCCCCTTTTCCAAAAGTCGGGGATAAAACATTTAAATAACATGCCCAAGACCACAATAACCAGTAAATGGCAGATTCCAGTTATTGGTGATTTTACTTCACTAGTAGTAATTTTAAATGGATAATGTATGTAATCCATTGATTTACATGTTTGATTTTATCTTTTAAACTTTCTTTAAACATTTTTATTCAAAGTTGTACGTGCACGTTATACGACATTCAACCATCCAAATGAAAAGTGTATCTCCCTTCTCCCTCTGCTCTAAGCCTTTTGGAGCACCATCTGTTGTTATGGGTTTCCCATATATTCTTCCAGAGATATGCTCTATGTATGTGGGTTATTTTATTTTACATGTGCCATGCACGTTGCTCTTTTCTTTGCCTTGCTGTTTTCACTTTAAATATGTTTGATATTCTTTCGATTGATTCTCAGGGAATTGACTCATTATTTTTAGCTGTTTTGTAGTATGCTGTTGTATGGATGTGTCCTAACTTACATCATTTGTTAAATTTTTGTCCTATAAAAAGTTAATACTTTTTGATACTGGTTGAACCAATTGTTTAAAAATTCTTCTAAAACAAATTAGTGGCAAAAACTATAATGCACAAAACATAATGAACTTTTTGGAAAACCAGCAATAAATTGTTTTTCTACTCCTTAGTGGGCAGGAAACTTGGAATTGTGCAGAATTTTTTCTAAATTAAGAAATTTTTTATTTTGAACATTGAACATTATTAAATATACACTAGGATATTGACACTGGAAAAATAAATCTCATGTACAGAATAAATGTATTCAATAAATATGAGGATTTAGTCATATTTGTTTTATGTATCTTTTAAAATTTTTTATTGGCATATTTTAAATAGAAATCCAAACATCAAGTCTTTTCACTGCTAAATATTTTCAGTATGCATTTCTGTGTGTGTGTGATGTGAGAGAGAGAAAGAGGGAGAAATAAGAACACTTAAGATCAACCCTCTTAGCAAATTTTTAAGTATACACTGCAGTATTGTTAACTGTAAGTGCTATGCTGTACAGCAGATCTCTAGGACTTATTAATCTTGCAAAAATGAAACTTGTGCACTTCGACCAGTAACTCCCAATTTCCCACTTTCCCCAGCCCCTGGTAACCACCTTCCTACTCTCTGCTTCTATGAGTTTGACTACTTTAGATTTCTCATATAACTTGAACCATGCAGTATTTGTCATTCTGTGTCTGACTTATTTCACTTAGCATAGTGTCCTCCAGATTTATCCACACTGTCTCAAATGGTGGGCTTTCTTTCTTTTTAAAGGTTGAATAGCATTCCATCTTATATATTTTATATATACATGTACATATATACATACACACACATATATACACGCCCCCACAATATCATTATCCATTCACCACTGACAGGCTTTTAGATTGCTTCCATGCAATCTATTGTGAATAATGCAGCAATGAATATGATAGTCTAGATGTCTCTTCCACATCCTGATTTCAATTCATTTGGATATTTATCCAGAAATAGGATTACTAGATATTATATAGTAGTTCTATTTAATTTTTTGAGGAATCTCCATACTGTTTTCCATAGTGGCTGTACTAATTTATATTCCTGCTAACAGTGTACAAGGGCTCCCTTTTTTCTACATCTTTGCCAACCTTGTTATCTCTTGTTTTTTTGATAATAGCCATTCTAACAGGGGTGAGGTGATGTCTCATTATGGTTTTGATTTGCATTTCCCTGATAGTGATGTTGAGCATTTTTTCATACATCCATCAGCCATTGTATGTCTTCTTTGAATAATGTAGATCACTTTGGACAGTATGTACATTTTAAAATATTAATTATTCTTATCCAATATAATATTAAGGCTGAATAATATTCCATTGTGGGATTATATACACACATATATAAATGTGTGTGTGTATGTATCTATATATACCACAATGCCTTTATCCATTCATCCATTGATGGATTTTAGGTTGCTTTCAGAACACATGATGACCTTCCATTTATTTAAGACTTCTTCAGAGGCCGGGCGCGGTGGCTCACGCCTGTAATCCTAGCTCTGGGAGGCCGAGGCGGGTGGATCGCTCGAGGTCAGGAGTTCGAGACCAGCCTGAGCAAGAGTGAGACCCCGTCTCTACTAAAAATAGAAAGAAATTATCTGGCCAACTAAAAATATATATACAAAAAAATTAGCCGGGCATGGTTGCTCATGCCTGTAGTCCCAGCTACTCGGGAGGCTGAGGCAGTAGGATCGCTTAAGCCCAGGAGTTTGAGGTTGCTGTGAGCTAGGCTGACGCCACGGCACTCACTCTAGCCCGGGCAACACAGCGAGACTCTGTCTCAAAAAAAAAAAAAAAAAAAAAGACTTCTTCAGTTTCTTTCATCAAGTTTCATAGTTTTCAGTATAAAAGTCTTTCACCTCCTTGGTTAAGTTTATTCCTATGTATTTTATTCTTTTTGATGGTATTATAAATGGATTGCTTTCTCAACTTCCTTTTTGTATAGTTTGTTGTTTGTGTATAGACAGGTAACTGATTTTTATATGTTAATTTTTGTATCCTGTAACTTTACTGAATTTCTGTATTAGTTCTAACTGTATAGTTGTTTGAGTTTTCTACATATAAGCTGATATCATCTACAAACAGATAATTTTACTTCTTCCTCTCTGATTTGGATGCTTTTTATTTCTTTTTCTTGACTAGTTTCTCTGACTAGGATTGCCAATACTATGTTTAATGAAATGGAGAGAGTGGGCATCCTTGCCTTGTTCTGGATCTTAAGGAAAAATTGTCATGAACTGTGCAGAATCTAATTCCCTTCAATTAGATATCTGTCTCTGTCTGTCTGTCTGTCTCTTTATTTTGCCTCTCTTTGCCTCTATCTCTCCCCTTCCTCTGATATCTGTCTTTTAAAATTATGCTGTTCTCAGTCTCAATAAGTCTAAGGATTGAGTTTAAAACTTGTGGTCAGTGGCAATTTAATTCCATTTCTGTTAGTCTAGAGATTTATTCAGAAGCAGGCATCAATTTCAGAAATTGTTTTTTATTTTTCATTAAAATTTAAAAGACAGATGTATTGGTGATATATTTCTTTTCCAAGTGGTATCAGAAAATTCAAAAAGTATAATTAGATGAATCCAAATGGTTAAGTCTACTTTTCTTAGATTTATAAAGCCTTCCTAAAATTTGTGTTTAGAGCATACCCACTTCTATGACTGAAGGAAGATCCCTAATGAAACCAGTAAATTATAATTTGCAAAAGGTCTAAACTTTCATATTATTTTTTACTCTATTCTGTATCTTGAAACTATACTAGAATAATAACTCACTCACTCAAGCTCAATTTTTGAAAAGCTGTCCATTAATGTTTTCTGTAGACACATACATATATTAATACTTTTTGGTTTTCTTTTCTTTTTTTGATTAAACTTTTTATTTTGAGATAATTATAGGTTCACATGTAGTTTTAAGAAATCTTACAAAGAGGCGCCATACACCCTTTACCCAGCTTCCCCCAATAGTACCTTCTTGCAAAAATATAGTCCAATATCACAATGAGGACATTGACATTGATATAGTCAAGATGCCCGCATTTCCATCACCACAAGGATCCCTCATTGCCCTTTTATAGCCACATCTACTTTCCTCCCACCTCCACAATCTTTTAATCCTGGCAACCACTAATCTGTTCTCCATTCCTATAATTTTGCCATTTTGAAAATATTATATATAAGTGTAGTCATTTTTTTCTCTTTTTTTAATAGGCTTCTTTAGGAATCATAGATAAACACATAAATAATATTTCTAAATTGACACAGTAGCACATTGTTCTGATTTTTAAAAAATAAAATCAACCCTTAAATATTTTTCACTTATAGAAACTCATTCAAACTTACTGACTTAGGTTGGATTCCCTGGAAACTGACTCTGAAGTGGAGACTTGTGTATCGACGGGGTTTGGTCTCAGTAGTCACCCCTGTAATGAAGTGAGAAAGGCAGGACTGGGCAGGACAAGCTGCCCCACAGTGCAGGTGCAACTGAGGCCTCAGCTCATCTTACAGGGAGCTCTGAAACCAGGTGGTCCTTGAGAGTTGTCCCAAATTGAGGCAAGGGGGCTGGGCCTGTGTCTTTATTCTAGTTCCTTTGATTCTTCATATACATTTTAAAATTAGCTTGTAGATTTCCACAAAGAATCCTACTGGGATTTTGATTTGAATTGCTTTGAATTTATAAATCTTTTTAGTAAGAATTGACACATTAAGAATATTGATAGCCAGGCATGGTGGCGTGTTCCTGTAGTCCCAGCTACTTGGGAGGCTGAGGCAGGAGGATCACTCAAGCCCAGGAGTTTGAGGTTGCAGTGAACTATGATGACACCAGTGCTCTCTAGCCAGGGTGACAGAGTGAGACCCTATCTCAAACAAACAAAAGAATATTGAGTCTTCCAATTATTAAACATGATATATATGCCCTTGTTTAGATATTTTTGATTGTTTTCATTAGTACTTTGTAGTTTTTAGCATACAGAGCTTGTACATATTTTGTTAGATTTATACCTAAGTATTTCATGTTTTTGTTGATATTATAAATGGTATTTTTTTAAAAATTCAATTTACATTTGCTCATTGCTTATATATTGTCCTGTTACCTTGCTAAACTGACCTATTAGTCTTACTAACTTTTAGGAAGATTCTTTAGAATTTTCTCATTAAATAAACAATAATATTATCTCTAGAGAGAAACAGTGTGGTTTTATTTCTTCCTTTTTAATTGGTATGGCTGTTGTCTCTTTTTTTTGCTTTCTTTCACTAGCTAAGTCCTTCATTTTAATGTTGAATAGAAATAGTGAGAATAGATATCCCTGCCTTGTTTCTGACCTTACAGAAAAGCATTTAGTCTTTCACCATTATGTATGATGTTAGCAATAATTCTTTTGTAGATGGCCTTTATTAGAATGAGGAATTTACCTTCTATTTTTAGTTTGCTGAGAGATTTTATCAATTTTTCTTTTTCTTATAGTTTCCAACTCTCTGCTGAAATTTTCCATGTGCATTTTATCTGCCTTTTTGATGAAAGCTTTTAGCTTATTAATTATGGCCTGATAGCTTTAACATCTAGGGCTGGTTCAGTTGATTGCTTTGTCTCTTGACAGTGGTTTCCCCCCCCCCCCTTTTCTTTTAGTATGTCTTGAAATTTTTGATCGACTGTTGGACATTATAGGTAAAAGAGCATAAACTGAAGTAAATAGTACATATGTCTGGAATTGGTACACCTCTTTTAATGCTAGGTCATTAGTGTGTGGGGGGGATGAGTAGGGGAAGTTGAGTTAACATAGTCCGGAGTTGAGCTGAGTTTAGGTTTAGTCTTCTTTATGATTACCTTCAGTGTACCACTGGCTTCAAATTTTTTAGGGTTAACTTGTGCTTAGGGTGGGACCTGAATTACTGAAGGATTTTTGTCAATGTTCATGTTCCACTCTCAGCCTTTGGCTTTTCCTGTGCATCTGTGCCTCATAGGTGGTCCCTCTCCATGTTTACGTACCTTCCCTAGTGGTGGGAGGTTGTTTTTGCATATTACTTGGAGCTTGCTGACCTCGTGGTAGGAGTTGGGGGAGGGTTCTCTTATGTCCTGATTCATCCTTTGTCTTAGGCAGGTCCTGTATCCCTGAGTCTTGGATATGGGATCTCTGGGACCTGACCTCTTTTCTCCATCATAGCCAAACTCTGCTTTGTTCTGTGGCAGGTCTTGTGCAGAAGAGAGTTTCTTGCTATCTATTTGGTTATGTAGTACCTCTTCTATGGTAAATGCTCTCTAGTGACAATTAACATGTGATACAAACATCTTCACACTTTGTGCCACTCCCATGTATCCATCCACATGCCTTTTCCTTAGACTTCCTTATTCCTAATCCTCTAATCTATTCCCTCTCTCCTCCCAGATCCCTGAAAAACCAGCTATGCCATTCTGTACTGCCCATGGGTCTATGTATGTTCTCACCCTGGGCTACTACTCTTCACATGAAGTGCATGACAAATATACTGCCTGGAGCTCTGTCCATTGGGAGGATTTTACCTCACTGCCCTCTTTCATGATTACTCCTGAATGGGATTCTAGTAAAGCAGTCCATTTTTTACTTTCACCCTCATGCTGAACTGACTTATGAACCAAGGTTGGCACTTTTCTGCGCTCTGTCATTTAGTCATAAGTGACACCCCCCACCACCCCATACAGCTATCGTTGAGAACTGAATGAGAGACATCAGTGTAACAGTAGTGGACAACAGGGAGAGATGGCTCACCTGTTTATGCAGCTTACCTGTGTCTTCTGGTCCAGCTCATACCCAACCCTGAGTGTATGACTTCTATTTTAGACAGCTCAGGCTTCTGTAATGAGATATCATACATAGGGCGGCTTGAGCAACAAGCATTTATTTTCCACAGTTCTGGAGGCTGGAATTCCAAGATCAGGGCACCTGCATGGTTGGTTTCTGGTGAGGCCCTCTTGTGGGTTGCAGACTACCTACTTCTCACTGTGCCCTCACATGGTGGAAAGAGAGCTAGCTAGCTCTCTAACCTCTTCTTTTAAGGACACTAATCCCATTTAGGTGGACTCCACTGTCCTGACCTATTTACCTCCCAAAGGCCCCATCTCCAAATGCCGTTACATTGGGGATTAGGCTTCAACATATGAATTTTGGGGGCACACATTCAGTCCATAGGAATTTCCATCTTATTTTGGATTGTTGCTCTGTCTTCTCAACCTAATGACTTTGCAAATCTGGTATAACAAGCTTGTGATGTGAAGTTTTGGCTGAATGGTCACTTGATGTCCCCATTAGATCCCTGTAGCATGATAGGAGTGGCTTTTTAAATGGTGTGTATTCTCTGCCTCACATGGCATATCCTTGTTCCAGATTCCTTGGGGTCTATGCTTTCTTGTGATAGGACTGTCCTGTGCATTTTAAGATGTTTAATAGCATCTCTATCCTCTATTCACTAGATACCAGTAGCCCTTCCCTCTACCTTCCCCAGTGGTGACAAACAAAAATATCTCCAGACATTACCAAATGTCCCCTGTGGAGCAAAGTTTCTCTTGGTCAAGAACTACAGGTCTAGACAATCCAGGTCTCTTTGGACTATATTATTACACGGGGAGGGAGAGTTAACATAGCCTCAGGGCAAGACTGTAAGTGTATATTGTTGTCAATCTCATGTGAATATGAACTGCTTCTGATCTTCCTTCTGTAGGAATAGAAAGAAATACATTCCCCAGATCAATGGCCTCATACCAAGTGCCTGCGGCTGTGTTTATCTGCACTAGCAAAAATACCACATCTGGCACAGCAGCTGCAATTGTGGCTACTGCTTGGTTATGTTTGCAGTAGTCTACTTTCATCCACCATGATCAATTTGTTTTTTGTAGGGGCCAGACAGGAGAATTAAATGGTAATACATGAGAGGCCATCACCTTTACACGCTTTAAATGTTTTGTGTGGCACTAATCTTGCCCTTCTTCCTGGAATATGATATTGCTTTAAATTTACTATGTTGGCTGGGAGTGGGAGACAGTTTCCGAAGCTTTTACATGACATTCTGCCTCATCCTAGCTCTTATCCCACAGGTAAAGGTACCAATATGACAGTTTTGCTGATGAAAAAGTATGTCTGCTCCAATTATATATTTGGGAACCAGGGAAGAATCCCTATCTGGGTTGGAGTACCCAGTGGATTGAGTGGACCCAATGTGAGCCATAACTGGGCCACAACATCATTTATTATCTTGCCCCCTTATGTTCCCACTCAAAAAGGGAAGCCGTGGTGATACTTTGAGTCTCTAGGTATCAGTATCTTTTCAGACCTTGTATCCAATAATCCCCAAAGGTCTGAGTAGTCCTTTTCTCTAAAATGAGGTTACCCAAGTAAATGGCCACAGAACTGGAAGAATTACTACTGAATGCATTTGATGTAGTGTTATAGTGTCCTTTTTCACAGGGACCTGGCCTTGTTTTTAGTTAAGAGGTTCTGGATTTGAGAACTTGCTTAGATCTGGGCAAGAAATTGTGACTTTACTAGAGTGACTGCCCTTAGCTTCCTGATCATCCTATCATTTGTCCCTGAGTTTTAAAAAACTTACACATGTTAAGCAATGTTCTTGTTGCCTGCCCACTTATTTTGCTTCTATGACTACTGCGTTCCAGTAACCGTCTCCATATCTCTCTGAGGGTTGAGGAACCAGGTTGCCACTCCAGTCTTGCCATTCCTCACAATAATTGTGATCACCTTGTTTTTGATGGTGAAGTGTTATTACTTGATCTCTTTTATTTCCGGATTCTAGAATCCCTGTTCTGTAACAACACCTCCTGTCATCAGGAGGACAGTAAAGACTCTGACTTACAGAGTCCACCACTGAGCTTCTCAATGATGCTGATGTCTCTTTCCCTAGCACAGTTTGTATCATTAACTTTGGTAAATGCACTGTACTCTGGCCCTTTCATAAACATAGTTGGTTGGTAGGTTTTCTGGCCTTCTGTAGTATATCTATTCTAGCATACCACTTTCTCTGATACTTTTAATTCATGTTTTCCAATAACATAGAAATTCTTCAATTTTTACTTTACTTAGTGTGGGCCATTGATTTTCCAAATTTTCAGGAACTATTCTAGCAGTGTATTAACATTGTTTATTGTAGTTCTTCCTGTGGTGTTGAATCCCCCGGTAGCTGGGGGATGGGTAAATGAGTCCTGAAGAGGAGATTTGGGTGTGGCACCAAGTATCTACTCACTGACTTACTCTGAATCGTGATATATCTGCTATCATCTCCTGTATTAGTTTTTCCGAGGCTTTTGCCAAAAGAAATAAAATCTGATCTGATGGCATGATCTCCAAATAAGTAACTCAAGCAACATAGTAAACAGAATTTAGGAAACTATAAGCTAGGAGTATCAAAGACACACAGAATATATTTACTGAAGAAAGATTTAAATTGTGTGACAGAATTTGCGGGAAGGGCAACTATAATCAACAGAGTAACCAGTGGAAAGGAAGGAGGGATGACTCCAGCCAAGGAAAAAAGTTAGCTCCTTTATGTAAATAACTGTAACATAAAAAACCAGAAACTATTCACATAAGCACAGTGTGCTGAGTTCTGTTCATTATCATCTGATCTTTTCAGTCCAATAGAAAGATTATAATACTATTACTAAAACCATCCTTTATTATATAATCATAATAGCAACGTTTACTCAGTGTTTATGGTGCTAAGTGCTTTATAAAACATTAGCTTCTTAAATACTGTTGTATGCATATGAAAGGCTGATGACAATGAAATGTGACCCTTGTCGAAGCTGTCACCTTCATGGTTCTATACTTATTCCAGTGATGTCAATTGCCATCATTCAAATAATTTCATCACTTCTGTTTGTGAATTGCTGTCAGAGACTGTGGAACATAGCTGTGAAGTCCTAAAATATGGTACACTTTCATTCTTTGCAAGAAGATTTGGTTTTCTGGAAATAGTCAAGATCATCCAAGGCTCAATTTGTTGAATAGCTTGGAAAGGTATTCAAAATAGTACAACTTTAGTTCTTTAAAATAAAAGAGATTTGGCTTCTTGACTACTAAGCAGTAGTACTCTCAGTTTTGTTGGATGTTTGTAAACCAACTCTAAAGCAGCTCTTAAAAAGTAGTTCCAAAGTACATTTTAAGCAATGACAGTATTGTTAGAATGAGGGTGACCTCTTACAGCAACTACCTGAAGAGCAACACTTATTTGGATTAAATTCTATTAATTAAATTCATTCTACTTTGTACACACAAAGAGAAATGGAGAGGAAATATTACACTGTTAAAATAAAAACTTCAGATAAATTAAATTCAACAGTTGAATTGAGCAAAGACAGATTTGCAAATCAGGCAGCCCCTGAACCAGAATAGGTTCAGAGAGACTCTGGTGCTGCTGCATTGTCAGAGAGGATTTATGAACAGGAAAAAGAAAGTGGCTTACAGAAAATGGAAGTGAAGTACAGAAACAGCTGGATTGGCATTTGCTTTATTTGAACACTTTGAACAGTTGGCCAGAGGTGAGTGGTTGAAGTGTGGCTTCTGTGACTGGCTGAGACTCAGCTACTTGTTACAAAAGTAGGTTACAGTCTGTTTACACATCCAGTTAGGTTACACTTCACTATTGTCAACTGAAGAATCATGATGTTCATAAATTTGGAAAGGAGAACTTTATTTCTTATAAAGGGTTGCAGCCTGCAGGTTGGCCACAGTCTGGGAAGTTTAGCCTCCAGCAGAAACCAAAGGTCCAGGCATTTAGAAGGAGGGAAGGATAAGACAGAAATCTATGCTGAACAGGTTGGCCAAGTATACATATTTAACAGGTCATAGAGGAGCTATTAATATTCATGAAGGAGGACGTGTGCATGCGTAGTAGGCAAACATGCAGGTTATAGGCATCCCATATTCACTTTGGGGTGGAGAATTAACATTTAAATGCATTAAAATTAGGTGAAATGGAGGACACAGAGGCATCTTGTGTACTGCTTCTGTAAACCTGCCAGAGCCAGTCCATGGTCAATGGTCTCTTGGCAGGAACGAATGCTTGTCAGTCGCTGTGTCAAAACCACAAAAAGGGAGGGGAGTTTGGCTGGCCTGGATTCTGTTTAACTCTCAGGAAAAGAACTTTAATGGTGGTTATCAAGGGAGGGGGTATAATGAGGTAAGTCTGACCTCACATATCATCATGCCCAGGAACTCAGGTTTTAAGATTTCTTTGGGGTCCCCTTGGCCAAGAAGAGGTCTGCCCACTTGGTTGGGGGGCTTAGGATTTTATTTTTATGTCTCACTGTGTGCAGAGAAACCTTTAGGCCAAACTTAAAATATAAGGAGGTAGCTTTAGGCTAAACTTAATTTAACAATACTGATTTAAAAATGCAAAGGTATGTTTCCTTAAAGTATAAAAAACAGCTTTATTCACTTTCTACTCTTAAGTCGGATTTGCTTTGCTCAGTCTATTTTGTAATACAAGGTTCTGATAGATTTGTTTTCATATACTTTATTTTAGGCATCTTGAATTATGTTATCAATGCTTAGCAAATTGAAACTATGCTCTTAGTTTTCATTATATATATAGCTCTTCATTTTTAAGGCATGTAATGATGTCAAGATATTGATAATAAATAGAAAAAAACTTCATATTAAATTATTTTAAATTTATAATTTAATTATTAAATTACATATAGAAAAATTTTTATAAGTAGAGCATTACATTTTGATGACTTCTAACATTTCCTGTAAATATATCTTCTCACCTTTATTTTCTTTTTTCTCTTTTAGTAGTGGGTGGATAAGTTTCATTCTAACATTTGGTGACAAGGTCTCTGTAAGATATCATCAAAAGAATATAGAAAATTTTATAATGTACCTACATCCTAACAAAGAAAAATTTAGAGCATTTTATGAACAGGTGAAAAAGACAATTAGGAAAACAACCACATCCACATTCTTTGAAAACAAATTCTCTCACAGATGTGTCTATCACAGGTAGATTGCTATGCATGTAAGATGCTATATGTTAAGTTGTGCTGAGAACTTACAGTTTTCACAGGTGTGAAGGTATGCAGGTAACTTCAAACTTGATTGTGCCAAATGTCATGCTTAATTAAAAGGTGTTCCTTGCAAATTCAGATCTAAATTTAGAAAAAAGAACTTATCATCCCTCCCCCATCGTTCTTGGAAAACCATACACTGTAGTTGTGGGGCTTGCTGAACCACTTGAACAGAAAAAGTTTACTTTTTTGTTTGGCGATGAGAAGAATGCTATTTTTCCTAGCAATGTGTGCAAAGAGCTTACTTTTGCAAATATTAATTTTAGGCTTAATTGGGGCATTCATACCTTGGCTGGACTTCTCATGAAAAAAATATTATTTTTTCTCTTCAATTTTCCTGTTTAAAATTTGTTATTAATACATTGAACTACTGAAACAGATCCTATAGCCACAGTCCCTGACAGGCTAAGAAATTGATATGTTATTATTCCAGAAATTTGTTATTGCTTTTAACCATAGACACAATTAGTTTCATAAGACACAGGTGAAAATTTGTGTAGATATAGTTCAGATTATTATTTTGCCTACAATCTTATCATAGTTTGTTAAACACTGTGATTTTAATAGTTTAGTAGTAATAAACTCAATTATCACTTAACAAGCTGAAAAATATATTTTAAGTGTATATTTTTGTCTTAAAAGAAATGTCAAAAGGAGTACTGATAGTCGATTCTCTGTACCATGGTACTGAAATTTTAATCTTTAGGTGCTGAAAAACAACCAAATTTTGTGGTAAACATCAACATTAACAATTTCTACACGTTGGATAAATTTAAAATTTAAATGTTGGAAAAGAAAATTACAAAAATGAATGAAACTTTTTGAAAAGAATGAAAATAAATTAAAATGCAAAACTACATTTTAAATCTGACTATTCTTTTCCAAGGGGAAAAGGGGGTGGGGGCTATTCTTTTTCAAGCAATCTCTTGTAACATCCACTTTGCTGCTTCTACCCGAATCATATAGCAAGATTG